>NC_133664.1:30581349-30881349 GCF_037893015.1 Macrotis lagotis | reverse complement strand
TTCTCTTTCTGGGTTTTGTCAATCAAATTTCTGTTAAGAGGTTTCTTTTGTGTTGTTTTTGAGGGGAAAGAGGAACACTTAGCACAGTGCCTGTCTTCTCTCCACCATCTTGGTCAGAAGTCCCAATAAAAGTATTTTCAATCAATCCTCCACATATTCATACATATATACAAAGTCACATATCTAGATACACAGAGAGAGAGAGAGAGAGAGAGAGAGAGAAAGATGCATTATTTCCCCTGAAGAAACTACTTCATTTATTTTGTATCCATAGAGTTTACCAAAAGTTAGCATTTATGAATTGTTATAGATTGATTGGTAGTTTTGTGACCTTGGGCAAGTCACTTTTTTCTGAACCTCACTACTGCTCTCTTTGAAATCCAGTAATTAAAGAGCATTTCCATGACCACTACTGGATAATTACTTTACTAAGCATGTTAAATACAAACTCAAAATAAAAAGAATTCTGCTCTCATGGAGTTTGTATTTTATTGGTAGAAATAATGTGTACATATATAATTATAACAGAATAAATATGAAGCATTTTTTGAAAAAGAAATAAATAGGGGGTGGCTAGGTGGCACAGTGGATTTAGCACTGGCCCTGGAGTCAGAAGAACCTGAGTTCAAATCCAGCCTCAGCCACTTAATAATTACCTAACTGTGTGGTCTTGAGCAAGCCACTTAACCACATTGCCTTGGAAAACAATGAAAAAAAAAGAGACAAGTAGGGGGAAAAAATCAGGTGTCATAGAAGGAGGCAATATTTGAGTTAACCCTTGAAGGTAACCAGTAATTTTTAGAGCTGAGTGAGGAGGACATTCATTCCAGACATTGAAGAAATGTTAAAACATAGAAACAAAGACAGTTTCATTGGACATTATCATGTCCAGAAAGAAGTAGGGGCTAATAATAAGACTGGATGAATAAGTTGAAGTCACAATGAGAAAGGTATTAAATACCAACTAGCAGTTTGTATTGGACCCTAGAAATAATAGAGAACTACCTAAATTCCTTGAGAAATGAACTCAACTCTATAATATAATACCCCCATCATTAAGAAAATCAGAAATAGGGACTACTAGTGGGTATCACTAGAACCCTAACATTATAAAAGCTGATTTTTGTGATATTAAAAATGGAAAAAAGGAGTGCTTTGATGCAAATAAGTAATCAGGCTTAGATGTTTCTAGGGAGTGATGTGGGAGAGAACATTAAAAGGTTAATGGGAAAATATTTTTGTGAGTCTTACTGTGGTCAAGTTGTTTTATTTGTAGAGATGACATTTTGGCTCATGATATAGCCCTGGAATGGGAATTATGTTCTTCACAGTGAGGATGGTTAAGTTAAAGGCTGTCAATTTAAACTTAATTACAAAAACAGAAAACTGTTTTGCAAAATAAATTGATTTGGAATACTTAATCACTGTAGAAAGAATTTTGTGGACCAAAGTATGCTTTCAGAAGGACAGAGTTGTTGCTTTTTCTCTGTTAATATTTAGTAAATTTAAATGTCATCCAAAACTTTTTCCTGTTAAACTGCCAAGAACCAAACTTTTCAGTTTGTGGATGACTACAGAAAGATGACATTAAAAAGATACTTAGCACTAAAGACTAAGTAAGAAAATGAGAAAATGTTTGTTATTGAAAACAAACTTAAATATCATTTGATCCAACCTCCCATCTTCAATAGATGAGTTGGTCAACTAAATTTGCAATATAATTCAGTTATTGTGTAAATTTTATTGCTATGATTTTATATGTGTAACCAATACTAAATTGTTTACTATGATTTCAGAAATGGGGGAGAGAATTTGAAATTCAGTTTTTTAAATGATGTTAAAAATTATTTTACACATAATTGAAGGAAATAAAATACTATTTTTAAAACTAGATTCTACTTCTATAGGACTTGAAACTCAAATATTCACTTTAACTAATATGGCCATTCTGCTCAGTCATTTACTATCAAGCAAAGTTAATTGAACCAGCCAGTTAATTGGTTGAAAACCCATAATACCCTAAGGCTATACTGTCACCCTAAGGAGTATATTGTCCTAAGGTCAGTGATCACTAGGAGAGCCATAAAAACTCAGCCCCACAATATCATGGTGAAGCTTATATGGTCCTTGACCTTGAATTCCCACTGATTTGGTACTAATTTCTCCAAACTTAGGCACAGAGTGCAAGAATTCACAATTAAGGATCACCTGAAAGAGACATCATCAGACAAGGTATAAAACCCCCCATTGTTAGATGATTATATCTCCTTGTAGAGGATGAGAGATGAAATGACCAAGAAAATAAACATCCAGACTTCCAAATGTGAATTCATTAAGCAAATGCATGTCAATTGCCCAACAAATTGGGACCAGGAACTTTCCTCAGCTTTGACTCTGGGTCTCAAATACAGTCAGAGACAGATTTTCATACATTAAAAACAATACAAGACAAATTATTTAAGAGGAAAGAATTGACCAGGAAACAAAATTAAGTAATCTGAATCTGGGGCAGTTAGGTGGCGTAGTGGATACAGCACCGGCCTTGGAATCAGGAGTACCTGAGTTCAAATCTGATCTCAGACACTTAATAATTACCTAGCTGTGTGATCTTGGGCAAGTCACTTAACCCCACTGCCTTAAATTAAAAAAAAAAAAGCTAGAAGTAATCTGATTCCAATTAGAGGAAAAAATAGCAAAATTCCAGGTTGGAAAAGGGAGAATGCATAAGTGCAATGGGAGACAGATTTTTATACATTAAAAAACCAAGAAGACCAATTGTTTAAAAGGAAATAATTGATCAGAATATGGTATTAAGTCAGCTGATTTCTAACTGAATGAATGATTAGAGACTTTCCAAGTTGAAAGAGTGAATAAATATGGTTCCCTAAATTAATAAAAAAAAAAAAAGAGCTGTCTTACTCCCCCACCTAAGTGTCTGTACAAAATCAAAGCAATATGGAAGCAGTAACTGATTGATCAGTACAAGGCCAGATTTTAGATAAGGCTTATCAGAAGCTTGAGATGCAAAAATTGTAAGAAAATTCCGTGCATCAATCCTCAGATCTAACTGGGTTTCTGGTCAGCATGCAGTAGGTATACAGGGCTAAGTTTGAACCCAGCAATGAAGGACCAGGTTCAAACAATATAACAAATTTCTCTCCCAATTCTGACAAGTGAATAAAGTTTTCCCAAAAGACAGAAATTGGAACAGACCATACTTGAATAGAAAGGGAACTAAGTTAACTCCAGAACTGAGTCACAAGATAGTCAGTGTGTTTCCCTCAAGTTTCTAATTTTCCCCATTCCTTCACTCCTCAATCAATATGCCTTGATTTCCTATAGTCTATACTTTTAGTAACAATAATTATAGTTACAGATAATAGGATTCCATTCAATCAATGGATCTGTACTGTTATCAACTGCAGCCCACAGATATACTTTGGAGTCAGCGATACATGTTTGAGGGATATGAAAATGAATTCTTACATTTATTTCGACAATAAGTTTAAACACATTGTAATAAATTAAGACATTAGAATACACAGGAATCGAATTCTTTCTTACTTACTTGTATGATTAACTTGTCTCCCCTTGAATATTTTCATTAATGGAGAGCTCACTTCCATACAAAGTAGGTAGCCCATTGCATTGTTGGAAATCTAACAAAGTCTGATTTTGTACTCAATCAAAATCAATCACTCTATCATTGAAACTCAGTGGTTCTAGTTTTATGACTTTATGACTTCACATCACAAGCCTTCTGTTATTTGAAAGTAGTGATAATAATACCACTAAATTATATCATCTCAAGTTTATAAGTCCCTAGTTCCTGCAAACAATTCTCCTATGACCTGATTTTGAGACATTTCACCATCTTGATCCCTCCTCCTTTGGACTCCTAACTCAGTAACCCCAATGAAACACAATGGACTTGTTATCAGTACAAGTAAATAAAGGCATTATGCTTCTTTAACTCTAATCTAAGATCACATTGAGATGAAGCAGAGCATAGATAGAAAACTGGACTCAGAGTCAAGAAGACAAGGGTTGAAGTCCTACCTTTGAATCATACTAGCTATAGAAACATAAGTATTATATAATCTCTCAATATATAATCTCCAGTCAATTCTCTAGTACTGTAAGTTGCAGAGAAAGGGTTCTTTAAGGATCTCCACACAGTGAAATCACAGTTCCATTTTCTAAAAAAAAAGATGGTATTAACTTTTTTTGGTGACCATATCATATTATTTCCCATCTCAGATCTTTTTCTATGAAAAATATTCTTCCCACCAAATTTTTTGATACAGTCAAATGCCTCAGGATCAGCAACGAATTTAGGTTTATCAATAGAAATTACTTTAAAGAAATTGCTTTGCCACTGTACCCTAAGGACACTGGGTCCTTCCATCTGACTTCTAGCTGAAACTTCTCTCTCTCTCTCTCTCTCTCTCTCTCTCTCTCTCTCTCTCTCTCTCTCTCTCTCTCTCTCTCTCCCTATATATATATATATATATATATATATATATATATATATAGTATCCCCCTATTATAACATAAGCTTCTTGAGTATAAGCATTGAGTTGCTTTTTTTCAATTTGTAGCCCTAGCACTCAGCACAATGCTTGCAATGTACATTGTAATCCTTTCACAATTTTTTTCATTCTTTCATTTACTCACATTGTGCTGGCAGCATCTCTAGGTTTTTTATTTTCTGAACTGCAAAGACAAATCTACAATCCTGTAATTTTGCAGTGAATATTTCTAACCCAAATAAAAGACTTTCCACTTGGCTCTATTAAATTTCATTTTCTTAGCTTCTTCCTGTAGCTATGTAACCTCTAAGAATCTTTTCAAATGCTGATTCTGTCAACTGAGGCAATAAATATCCTTCCCAGTTTTCTGTCGCTTGACACATTGAATAAGCATGATTGATAAAGATGTTGAATAGGAGAGACCAAGGACATGACCTTACTAAACACCGAGCTTGTGCTGACATTTCAATTTAAATTAATTAAATTCTAAACAAACCTATATATAAGGCAATGTGTTAGGTGCCAGAATATTCTTTAAAAACCCAGTAAGAAAAAATATTTTGCCTTCAAAAAATTTGGATGGGTGAGACATTCTTGAGCTGGTAGGTAAAAACAATGGAAAGAACTCTGATCCTGGAATCAGGAAGACTTAAGTTCAAACTCTTATTAGCCATGAGATCCTGGGCAAATTGCATAGCTATCTGCCTCAGTTTTCCTATCTGCAAATTTCACTAAGGGGGATACTAATATCATCTCCCTCCTAACATTGTTTTGAGGATAAAATTGTTTGTGAATATCTTTTTGAACCTTAATGTACTATATAATTTCTCACTGTTATTTAAAAATCTACAAAACAAGATTGTGTGGTCAGGGAAAAATAAAGCAGTGATAGGAACACATATTTAGAATCCAATGATATACATTTTCTAACACAATAAGACTAGATGGCAAGGATAGCTAGGGAATCTCATAGATAAATTTCTCCAAAGCAAAAGACTGAGGATACTAACCTGGGATATAAAGCTCTCATAAAATTGCTTACATCTTAGAGAAATTAATCAAGTATCAATAGTCAAGGCTTCTTTTAATTTCTAATCTAGAGGGAAGATATTTCTCCTCAAAATAAGAAATGTGGGAGGCAAAAGATAAGGTAGAATAATACATTAATAAAAATTAAAGATATTCCAAATGGCACTTCATAAAGGAGAGAAATGGGGTAGAACAATACATCAGACAATGCCAAAGCAGTTTAAGAACCAAAAATACTGGGATTCACTTACATTGAATCTATCATATTTCCAGCAAAATCTTTTCCTAACCTCTCTTCTCCTCAACCAATCGACCTAAAGAACAAGGGGTGAACCTCCAACCCATGGACCTCATAAGGACCATGAAATCATTTGTTCTGGTGCTACCAAGGTATCCACAGACAAGACTCAAAATTCAATAAGTCTAGGAAATTTTGGAGGTGAATTAATTAAATGCTTGATCAAATATCACCCATGAACAATGTTAGAAATAGATGAATAGGGGCAGCTAGGTTGATGCATTGGATAGAGAACCGGCCCTGGAGTCAGGAGAGCCTGAGTTCCAATCCACCTCAAACACTTAATAATTACCTAGCTGTGTGGCCTTGGGCAAGCCACTTAACCCCATTTGCCTTGCAAAAACCTTAAAAAAAAGAAATAGATGAATGGTCCTTGTCAGGAAAAAGGGCTCCTCACCCAAGTTCAGAAAACTAGTATGATGACATCATTCTCTCATTGAAAAACTTAGTGCATCCATGAGAAAACACAAATTCCTCAGTTTGGCAGGTAAACTCTTCAAAGACTCATATTTCCAAGACCGTAACACTTCATAGGCCTTCATAAGTCTACATGCTAGTCAATCTGTCTATGAGATCTTTGCAAAGGTGATTGTGATTGGAAGGTACTCCTTCCTACCTCTCAAAATCAGCATTTTCCTATTCATGTGCCACTTTCTATAGGAAACATCACATCATTTTCTTTGTTAGTGTTCTCTGCCTAAATTAAAATTATCATAATATGCTTGTCTATTATGTTTCCTCCACAAAATATGAACTATTTTAAATCAATAACTATTATTTTTAACTTGTTTTTGTAATAATGTTTAGCACAGTTCTTATGTAGGAAATAGGGTATCAATTGAATCAAACACCCTACGCCATTAGATACAAGAGGTCCTTACAAGCCATAATATTCAACTGAGTAATACTAAACATAAAGTATGTAGGTATTGAGTGAAAAGACTAGATAGCCTCCAGTGAATCTTTCTATAAAATGGAAAGGCAGTTCAGCACCAAAGTATTTCAATATTTTGGCAGTGAGTGGCAGAGAGAGAGCGACAGAGCGAAAGTGAGAAAATTCCCAGTCAAAAAAGATTGTGAGAATCTTTTAGGGAGAAGAACCTCAGTTTCCCTCAAATTTTTTAACCTACAAACCAGATATATATATATATATATATATATATATATATATATATATATATATATGTATATATGTATATATATATATATGTCTATGTATGTATATGTATGTGTATTGTATGTGTATGTGTATGTGTATATGTATGTGTATGTGTGTATGTGTATATGTATATTATATGTATATGTATATGTATATGTATGTGTATGTGTATGTGTATGTGTATGTGTATATGTACATGTACATGTATATGTATATGCATATGTATATGTATATGTATATGTATATGTATATGTATATGTATATTATGTAGTCAGAAGATTTTGACTTTTCATTAGTGATAGCAGCAGAACAGCAGTGGTCAGAGGATAAATTAAAAACACAGGAAATACAACAAATTATAAGAGCTCTAATCTTTCTGAGTCCACAAAAAGAACTGTTACACAGAAGAGGTTTATGAGGACTCTTGGAAGGGAGAAAAGAATTTCTATTCCCTATGTTCTAAGTTTGAGACCACCTTCCCCTTGACACTCTTATTTACTATTGGGCAAATGTGTCACCGACTCTGCTAATTTATTTTATAAAAGCTACTTTAATCTTAGTGACTAATTGATATTAACTGATAATTATAGGGAAAGAACAACAAGGGGACATTCTGAGTCACAACACTAGAAAAACAACTCATAGCCCTTCATTTTTTCCCAGCAACCATAAAGAAAGCTGTAGGATCCACTCTCTAGGGACCCAAACTGCTAGGTCAAATTGGAATTTGGAGACCAACTCCAGTGTATATTTTATAATTTTATGTAGTTTAATAAAAGCTTTCTGGATTATATTAGAATGTTCAAAGAAGAGTCTTATGCCAAGAACATTTAAATTTTATTATGACATCACTTACTCAAGTGACCTTGGATTCATATTTAAATTTATAAATTTATTAATTTATTTTGCTCATGCCGTCTCAACTCTTCCAGACTGATATGCCCCCGAATGTTTGTCGTCACAAAATTTATTGCAACTTTAACCAGTTTTAAAACTATGACACACTAGGAGCTTTTTAGAGGTGAATTAATTAAATGCTTTATCAAATATAGCCCACGAATGATGTGAAAATCAGCAATTTGTAAATCAGATCCATGCTGCTCACCAGACGTATCTCAACCATACTGAAAATTAAGGGTGCTAAATGCAATTCTGAAGAATCTACTGAAACTCTCTTCTTTTTAACCATTTAGGTCAAATGGATAAGAAACATGCAAATATTTGGGAAGAAGGAAAGAATACAATCCAAAGAAAGAAAATGTTTTTCTTCTAACTGGAAAAATATTGTCATGAAAGATTTTAATGCTATATGTATGACAAATCATAAGTAATAACTTGTTTTCAATGCTTATCACTTGAGAAGGGGAGGGGAGAATCAGAAAGGAAATCAATGGGGTGGGAAGGAAGAATGTACCCCAAGCTTGTCTTCCAAAAGATTCATTTTTTAATCATTCTTACTAACTAGAAGCTAAATTGTTGTCAGTGCCCTCTAAATTTTGCATCCTGAGATAAAGCCCTAATCATCCTACCCTAGTTACATTCTTAAGTTCATGTCATTTTCTCCTCAGAAGAAAGCAACATGGAGGTGAAGACTTTCTAGGGAAAATAAGCTACAGAGGAATCGATGTCCATAAGTCTCAAAGCTATAAACTAGTAGAAACAGATCAAGGTAAGAGGTGATATTAGCCCTATGGAAATACTAGAGCTGGATTAAGCAGTGATAAGTAACTATTTAATCAAGAAGATAATTTCAAATCAGGTATTTATATTTCATAAAACCATGCCAAAAATTATGTATCCTATTTATAATTAATCAATTATGGGTAGGAGATTAAAGTCTTATTTTGGTGACACAATAAGATAAGGAGATTACCCTGAGTTTCTAAAAATTATACTGGCAGAAAGCATATTCTAGTATATTCTATGGAAACAAAAATGGCTCTGAGGACAAACATGGTGAATCTCATCCCTGGCATGTTAGCTATGGAGGTGGTGAAGTTTGAAGATATATAAAAATAAATATTCTTAGTGGGAGAGAATCACAGGGGCCATTGAAGTCAATGTGGATGAGATAACAGACTTTTTCTGATGTCACATAGAGAGCACATAGCAAAAACAGGATTTGAATACAGATCCTTTGACTGCAAACTGACTTTTCTCACTGTATCAACACTGCCTCTAATCTCATCAATTAGAATAGAGTTGTGATCTCTTTTGGTGGAGAGAATACTCACACCAAAAAAAAAATTCAACTCCTCAAAGTGTCACCATAGAGTTTATATGCCTACGGGTTCTTTCCATGAAATATTATTTTGTGACAGCATGAATGAGACTGAGTTATACACTGAAAAAAACGTAGGCAATTGCATCCATTGGTTCATCCAACATTATCCAAAGCCTTATCAAATCCCAAATAGCATCTGCTTGAATTGGGGGTATGGTAAGTAGAAAAGATCAATTCAATGAGCATTCATTACACAATCACATGGGGAGTGACCAAAGATATTTATGGGATTAATCTTGTGAAACTAAACCCAGAAAGGCAACATAAATATAATAGTCATAGTTTCTTTCATTGTTTCTGGCCAATATCCCATTGGACTTAGAATGTTTACTTCTGCTTTATTTAATTAGTTCACTTTCATTTCTAAGCCTGCCTTCCTGTGACAAAGAAGATTATCTGTATTAAAAAAAGATTGAGTTTCTTGAGGATAATATACTTGATAAATAAATTCCTCTCTGGTACCTTGTTCTGCTTTGGAGGTGACCCTGGATTCTTGAAAGCTATATCAGCAAAGCAAAAACGTCTAGTGATGGATTGTGTCTATGTCTTCTGAGGTCCAGTCTTCCCAAACCATTAAAAAGTTCATCACCAGAAGTTTGACCATAGTTTAGTAACCTCTGTTAGAGAATAGGGAATATTAAAACTTGAAATAATCTTAGTGAACATCTGGTTTGGTTGACTATTTTATAGAAAAGGAAACAAGGCCAAAAAGATATAAATAATTTCACCTCAGATCATACAAGGCCTACAATTATCATTGTCTAATTCTCCAGCCAGTACTCTTCATATCATACCACCTCACCTATTTTTTCATCAACTTCTACTTGGCCATAATCCATTTGCCATTTGCACTAACATTTTTACTGATTTACTTATCCTATGCTCAAGAGAAAACTCAAAATGTTACTGTGACTTTTAATAAATTAAATAAAAAGAATATTCATTATTTTAAAGGAAACTGAGTCACAAAGCACTATGAAAACTGAATCTATTTCCCACTGCCTCCATAATTCTAGGTTGAAACTGAATTGCTTTTGTTCCAAATTTGGCCAAATCAGGTGGAAATAGGCCACACTCCTCTCACTTCCTCCAAAAGTTGAAAACTCCAAAGAGGAAACTTGTTACAAGAAAACAAGGAATGTCCTCTAAAGAAAATCTCAGTCCAGTAATCTCCAAAGTAATTGGTGATAGATTTACATTCTGGGAAGAGACAAATGTAGTCCTTCATTAAGCAAAAGGGAAGGGAGTTCAAAAAGAGAGAGATGGGAGTTTCAACAATACATCAGGCAAGGTTGAATTATCTCAAATTTGGAGACCCAGCTCCAAGCTGAGGAAATGTTGATGCCTAAACATCTGACAAGCCAGAAAAAGAGCAGACACAAGATCCAGATTTAAAATGCATTAATGGAAATTGAAAGTAGGAGAATCTTTCAAGAGGGCTCTTTTTCCATTTGGCACCAATGTGAAAGTACTTTCTTGACAGTGGGACTCTTTGGAACATAAAGTGGAAATGAGGCATTACAGAAGGGACAGAGTTGTTCCTTTGAAATCATGCCTAGTCATCATTTCTTTGCACCAAATTTCTTAGGGAAAATCAGTGTTGATCTTGTCACATCCGTGTGATATAACACTTCTTCCAAATAGAATCATAGGGATCTCATGAAACTATCTGGATGGTCCAGTCCCCTATATTCAATCAAGTTAGATTTTTATTATCCCTATTTTACTGATGAGATAATAGTCCATTGATACTCTATCCCCACAGCATTACAGATTAAGAAAAGAAAGGGCCTTAGACTCAATCTTGTTTTCCAGATAAGAAAAATGATTTTGAGAAAAGTGATGTGATAATGACTTGTTCAAAGTCATATAGATGGGAGGAAAAGGAATTAATTTTAAGTCCTTTGACTCTAAAGTCATAACTTATCCCTTACATCACACTAACTATTCCCTAAACAAAGTCTAAGGATCTCAAGAACAAACACAAAATTTATAGTCTAGGTTGAGACTGACTTTCAATAGTGACGCTTGACATTTGATGACTAGCTCAAGATTTGCCTCTGAATCCTTGATCCCAATTCCATCTGAAACCTAGCAACAAGAAAAGACCTACAAAGAAAATTCATTTTCTAAGGATGGGGAAAGGAACAGAGCTATATTCTCTAAATCAAAGCAGAAAATATGCTTCAAAAATATTTTAAGATAAGGATACATGTAGAATTATAACAGGGGAGAAGGTCTGGCTATTAGGTGCTAGAGGAGTGGAGCAAGAAATACTAGAGAGTTAAAGCCATAAGAGACTATCTAGGACATTAGCAATTGACCATAGTGCTCAGTAATAACAGACCAACATAGGGATAACTTGTTCTGGATTTTCTCATTGTCAAACTGCCACATCTGCATAAGAAGCATACTTGCATTGACCCTATGTAAGAAGTAATATTACTCCCATGATATGCAGCTATCCTTGGTCCTGGAACCTAGGGCAAGGTCTACAAGTCAGATTCCTGTTAATAGAGTTCTGTGGGTTGATGCTGATCCAGAAAGAGGCAGAATCTTAAACCTTTGAGGACATAGTAAAAAGGTAAGCAGTAGAATCATTTAAATGGTACAAAAGGGTCAGGGTGATGTCATAGAATGTAGTAAATTATTCAGGGTTAGAACTATAAATCGGGGCAGCTAGATGGCCCAGTGGATAAAGCACCGGTCCTGAAGTCAGGAGTACCTGGGTTCAAATCCGGTCTCAGACACTTAATAATTACCTAGCTGTGTGGCCATGGGCAAGCCATTTAACCCCATTTGCCTTGCAAAAAAACCTTAAAAAAAAGAACTATAAATCAACAAAACTAGAAACAAAATCAAGGAAAAGTCCAAGAATTACATAGCACTTGGAACACTTTCAGAAACCTCTGTAGGTTCTGAAGTTGGATGTGTAAAATCCATTCAAAGTCCCTGATTGGACACCTCTGAGGGAAGTCTTGACATTCCACTCGAGGAGAAGTGGCAACTTGGAACACTTATAGACAGGTGAAGTCTTTTCCGCCCTACCACAGATGGAACGTTGCTAGTTCCTTGCCACTCTCAATTACTTTCCACAATCACAGAGTTAGTATGGAGCAAAGAAAATTCTTGACATTTGTATTCTTTAATTGCAAAGTATTTTATATCTAGTTTAGTCAATTTTACATAGAGTCTATATGTAATTTTCTAATAGCCACCTTTACTTGACTTTTCTTGCATTATTCCCTGTTTAGATTATATTTCAGCCTGCTCAGGTCCACCATGAGTCTCTCCATTTCTCTTGGGGAGACTTTCAATTTCAATTCATTGAAAACCAATCAGTCCCATGATTCACAGTCATATAAATAGCACAGAAACACTGGTATTAAAAAAGTGACCTTTGTTCTACAAAAAAGCTGAGTGACAAAAGTCAGATTAGTTTTCAAAAGACAATCTACTGTACTAACACCCACTATATTTCATTCTTTTCCCAACCTAATCTTTAAGTATCTGTCCAAGATATTTATAATAATGAATAAATATTATGTATTGTCCATCCAGGGCCATAATATAATTTGAAAAATAGTCATTCTTCAAACATTTGACTTTTTATGTGAATATTTAGGTCAGAGTTATTCAAATGATTATGGAATTCATTTAAAGGGCTCTGAAATGCTCTCAGATTCATTACCATTTATAATAACTATTATTTATATGATATTCTAAGGTTTGTAAAGCATATTATACATATATATATATATATATAATATACATTTGATACCTGATAATAACCCTAGGAGACAGATTGTTGTATTGTTCTAATTTTATTGATGCAAAAAATGAGGATAAGAGAATTTAAATGATCTGCCCAGGGTCATACTGTTTACAAGTGTCTGAGGTAAGATTTGTACTCAGGTCTTCCTGACTTTAGGTCTAGTTCTCTCTCCTAGCTGTTGCCTGTAGAAAACAAATTGCACAGGGGAGGGATGTGAGGTGGGGAGATCAGTTTAGAAGTCTACTGACACAATTGGATAATATCATCCATACCTAGAGCTCATCATCTATTTAGATTGTTCACCAGACACCATGAGAATAGTGCTTTTGACAAACATATATGTGCCTTTTATTACTTCACTTAATAATCAAAAAGAGAAAGTTATTTCTGCTTTTACTTTTTTTAAAGAATCCTGTATGATTTTGACATATACATTAGGGACACCTAGAAAACCTTTGGGGTAACATTATGCTCTATCTAGACGTGATTTTTTTCTGTAATCTACAAATAAAAACAACAATATATCATAATGTTTATACCTGTCAGTCAATTGTGTGACCATAGAGACATGGGCTTTTATAGAGTATCAATTGTGAGAATTTGCCAGCTCTCTTCTTATAACTTCATCAAGGTCATCCTCACTGTGCATGTAGATTTTACACATAAAATTGTAAAAGAAAGTATAAAAATAGATAATTTGATAGTTATTAATTTCACTTGAAATTATCCATAAAATTATCTCCCCCAAAAGGGATTTGGATATAATCTCAATGAATTATGCTTATTTGATATTTACTAAAATTTCACTTCCCTTTGTTATTTATATATGTGTGTGTGTGTGTGTGTGTGTGTGTGTGTGTGTTTGGATGTAGTTATTTAGATATGAAATATGGATGTGCAGATATATATATATATATATATATATGTTTCTATATGTATATAGCTAGGTATGTGTGAATTAATAGACTCCTATATATTGGATACTATTCTATGTTGTAGGGATATAATGATAGAAAAACAAAAAGATCCCTGCTTCTATTAGAAATGAATATATTCATTTAGATATAAATAGAAAACATATACAAAGTCAATACAAGATAAATCCAGAAGAGAAGGCACAAGCTGCTTGGAGGGATCACTAAGAGCATCACACAGAGAAAAGACAGGAGAGCTGAGTTTTTGAGAGAATTCTTCAATAAGAAACACAGATGAGGAAGGAGTGAATTCCAGGCAAGGGTGAGCATTCTGCTAAAGGATGAAGACAGAGGAGGGAATCTGTGAATTAAGAATAGCAAGCAATCCACCTTGGCCATAGTATTGATGTATCTATCAAGTGAGTGAAGAAGAATAGGAAATTAGCCTGGAAAGAGAGACTGAAACTCAATTAAAATGGACTTTAATTTCAAATAAAAGAGATTGGATTTTATACTAGAGGTACTATGTTTTTCTGAGTAATAACACAGTAAATCTCTACTTTGAGATTATAACTTTGGTAGAAAACATTTACAAAACGGAGAGATATGTAATGGGTACATCAGTTTAGAAGTCTACTGCCACATTCCAGGCGAGAGAGGAGGAGAAATGCTGGTGGTGGAGCCATGGGGATGAGTAGGAGATATGGTGCGGAGGTAAATGTAACAAGATTTAAATTAAATTGGATAAAGCCTAGATTGAATATTGTGGGTCAGGCAAGGACCTAGCAATAGGCTGAATAAGGAATGAGGAGAGTGAAGAGTTAAAGATAACTCCTAGATGTGAACTTGGAAGACTTGGACAGTGCCTGGATCAGCAATAAGGTAGCTGGGGATGAGGAAAGGCAACATAAAATCTGTTTGGGACAATTTGAGTCTGAGATGACTATGGATCATCCAACTAGAAACATGTAATAGGTTGTTATTTATGTAGTTCTCATTCTCAAAAATTACTGAATTTAAGTATATAAATCTTGGAGTTATCTTTGTAGAGATGATAATTGAGTCCATAGATATCACTAACATTATTTTTCACTTTTTTTAGGATCTAGTAAGGCAAATGGGGTTAAGTGGCTTGCCCAAGGCCACACAGCTAGGTAATTATTAAGTGTCAGAGGCCGGATTTGAACTCAGGTACTCCTGACTCCAGGGCCTGTGCTCTATCCACTTTGCCACCTAGCCGCCCCTATTACTTACATTATTTTTAAAATGCTTTAGCAGAAATCTAAAAGATAGAAAGACACTATGTATGTCTGCAGAAAAATGAAGATATTGGGCTCATCCCTGGCAATGTTAAGAGGGGTAGTTAGGTGGGATGATGAATAGACTATCAGGCCTGGAGTCAGGAAGATTCATTTATGAGTTCAAATCCAGTCTTAGATATTTATTAACTGTGTGATCCTGTTTGCCCCAGTTCCTACATCTGTAAAAGTTAGAGAAGAAAATGGAAAACTACTCCAGTGGATTTACCAAGAAAACTCCAAATGGGGTCACAGAGTGTTGGACTACTGAAATGATTAAATAGCAACAAAAAAAATTTAATAGGGAAAAAATGATGGTTAATTCAATTTGTCCTCACATTTTTCCCCTTAAAATAAACAGAATTACTCCATGGAGTAAGTATCCAAAGTATCAGCATGAGAATGACTAGATCTTTCCATTGTTTTCTAAAGACATTTCCAAGATAAAGAAAGCGTGGAATGAATACTGAATGTTCCCAACTAAGAACAAGCTCAATAGAGTCAAGAACTGCTTCTTTTCTATTCTATGTGAACTAACAATTAATATCACCTTTTAAGGGGAAAATTGCTACCAAACAGAGGTATGTCATTAAATGGCCTCAAAGAGTTTTATCTACCTACTCCCACCAAAAAGGACCTAAGCATTCCTCTTTTAACTAAAGACACAAACAATAATTTGTCCAAAGTTAATAGTGACTGAAGTAAACCTACCATTTACTACTCTAAATTATGTATTATTTGTGACAAAGATCATTAATTATAATAATTAACAAATAATTATGAAGCTATCCATTAATCGGGTATTGTGCTAAGCATTGGGGATACAAAAAGAGGCAAGAAACCACCACCCTCAAGAAGTTTACAGTCTAATGGGACAGTAATAATATAAGACATGAAATAATAATAGCTAGCATTCATGGCACAATAATATAAAAACAGAACATATGTTATATCATTTCATCCTCACAACCATCCTGTAAAGCAGGCCCTATTATACTATCTATTGTATAGACTGAGGGAGGTAAAGAGCCCTAACCAGTATCATACAGTTAATAACTGTCTAAGGCAGAAAGCAAACTTGGGTCTTCTTGACTCTTTCTCACTGTTACCTAGATTAGATGGGACATAATTTCTGACCTCACTAAGTTTATCATCAGGAGAATCTACATTAAAATCCCATTTTAGACACTTACTAGCTTCTTACACTGAAAGTTGCTTAGACCTTTCTGCACCTCAGTTTCTTCATCTATAAAAAAGGGATATCGGCATTTTTTCAAAAATCAAATGATTTAAATAGTATATAAGATTTTACAAATCTAAAAGTCTGAGTTCAAATCCAATCTTAGATATTCATTACTTAATATGTTAGTATAATCTTTTTTCTTGGTGCGGGGGGAGATTGGAAATAGAAATGGAAAACTGTAATAGATTATAAAAAAGTATTAGAGAAACAAATATTTTGTAAGATGCAAGAGAAAAGTCATTACCAAGAGGGAGACTAAAGGAGACCTTTGCAGAGGAGGAAACATTAGAGTTAGACTCTGAGGGAATTCAACAAGTAAAGAAAAGACAGTTGGGAATGGTCTGAGCAAAACCATGGAATCATTTATGCCAAGATCATTGGGAATTCTCTGTCACAAATCCCCAAACCATCCATGGGAATAATGAGCAGACCTTAGGATTAGGAATGGAAAAGCACATCTATGGGAAGAGCACAAATATAGATGAGTAAAAACATGGGGTGTATCTATAACCAATCCATATACGTGAAAGGCCACATGTGGAAGGAACACATATCTAGGAGGGAGCAAAGTGTACAATAGATAGTAAAGGACTTGGATTTAGGAAGCTGTGAGTTCAAATCTGATCCAGGCACTTATAAACTATATGATTCCATGCCAAATCATTTAATCCTTATCTGCCTCAGTTTCTTCAAATCTAAAATGAGGATTATAATAACTTTTAATTCATATGGTTGCTGTGAGGATCAAATAAGATATATTTGTTAAGTATTTAGAATATAGTAGTTACTTAATAAATTGTTCCCATCTCCTCTCCATTCCAAGACACACAGATGAAGAGGCAACTCACTGAGTGAAGCAGCTATACTTGTCAACTACAACAAGGCTGCCCTATCTTAGAATAACAAATTTAGAATTGGAAGTCAATGTCAGGTCCAACCTCCTCATTTCCAGTTCAAGGGTCATCTATTCTCTTAGGGTCCAGGAGCTGCTCTTTAATTCTAAATACTCTCTTCCCCAACTAAGGAGTTACATCTTTCCCATAAAGCAAAGACAAGTCTCTTTTAGATTGTTAATTCCTTGAAGGTATAGACTTCTTTTTCCTCCATTTATATTTCCAGTGCTTAGCTCAGTCACTGGTACATGGTAGTGACTTCAAAAATGCTTATTGAATTATTGAACTGGATAAATATTATTGAGATGGTGGGTCTGGGGGGAGGGGAGAATGATTTTCCACTCTCACAATTTCAATTACTAAAGATCCTTTGGTTTCCCAAGATACAAACACCCATTAAGGAAATTTATTTTGTTTGACTATGCACATTTGTTGCAAGAAATTTGGTTTTGGCTTTTCTTGCAAAGCAAAGATACAAAGAAAAGAAAATAGATTTTTAAGAGAAGTAGGAGAATATAAAGATATGAAATGTTGCATGTACTTTGATATGAAGTCAGTATTATTCGTTTTAATATAAAAATTGTGTATTTTCTTACAAGAGACCTCTCACAGAGTTGAAGTAATCTGTTACAGTTTATAATATAAAAACAAAATGCAAGAATTGAGGAGAGAAAAAGAAACAGATAAAATCTCAGTTTGTTCCAAATTCCTATCTTAATTTATTTTTTGTTTGGATGAAAACCAGCTTCCCAAGTCTTGAGTGCCCCGTTTGGAGAAATCTCCATAGAGAAGGTATGCCAGACACAGTTATTTACCAACATGCCTGTAGGGAAGGCAAAACTTGTTAAAAAAAAAAGTAACTGTCAACGCAAGTAGCTTCTACCCCTAGTTCTAGAATCCCTAAGCCAAATGGGAATAGAACCTTCATCAGAGACTCCATCCAGGCATAGCTACTTTGAAGTGGGTCAGCCTGGTCTCTGATCCCCTACCCCACCTTTATTCCTAAGTATTTTATCCTCAGAGATGGGTACATTAATTTTGGATCATAAGGATATAAACAAAATTTTCGTCCATTGAATAAAGGATCAATTTGCAATGCAGAGCCGAGATCCTTACACCCAAATCAACATTAGCCATCACCCAGTCTTCCCTTTCCCTACACAAAGTCACCGCTGAGACTCCAAGTTCCCAGTTACTCTCTCACTTTCTCTCATGAATGGGTTTATACCCCCACTTGAGATTCAAGTGCAAACTACCAAGACCCCATCTCATTCTAAGCTTGTCCCATTCACATTCATGACTTCAACACTGATGTAGGCTTCCTGTGCCGAACCCATTCACTCACATACTCCAAGCCTGACATCTACCACCATGATTTCTCAAATACCAGCATTAATGATTCCTAACTGACCAGGAGTATAATTAGAAATCAGAGGTAGCCTTGTTCTACTCTAGCCTCAAGTTCAGAGCTAAACCCACTTACAACAATTATCTTAATTCAATCTGTTGGAAATATGTTTTATTATGAATTTTCCTGCTTTATTAAATATAATGTATCTAGGAACTGATAGGATTGCTCTCTGATGATCCAAATTTTTATGTTCCTCTGGAATATATTAGGCAACAAAAATTCATTAACCACCTACTACTATCAGTAAGGCACATCATTCATTCTATTGTATAATGTTGTACAAGTGCAAAAAATAGAAGGTTGGAGAGGACACATCTTAATCCTAGGACATATCATAAAATTGACTGTTGTGGTGATTAAATCCTACCTCTCTCACCCTATTCCCCCAATCAAATTGGTATTTAATTGCCTCTTCCTGATAAAGTCAAATGTAATGGGGGAAATGTCAATAAATTGAGAGTTCTAGTTATCTTATATTTTACAATATTTTTCCTATTACAATAATAAGTCAGAATACATGTCAGCAAATGTTTAAAAAAAGAAGGAAAAGTACTATAGGGGACAAAAATTCACCCCAATGATTAGAACCAGCTTTCAGAAATGCCAAGAAACAGAAAAGATTATCTGTGCTATTCATAACCTCTGTCACATGTGAGAAAATAGGTGGAAAGCTTATGAAAGATTGTCAATTACACCCTTTCTTTTTATCTTGATTCCTTCCCAGTCCTAAATTTTTATTATTCCACCATTAGTTGTTTTTCCTTGCCAAAAAAAAATCCCTAGTCAAGGACACCATTACCTATCTATTCAGATCAAGGTAGGGAACAAATTTAAATTCTATCCTGCCATCAGCCTACGAATATTTTTATATAATTTTTCAATCAGTTCTACATGTTGACTTTTTCCCCTAAGAAGCTTAAGGAGAGAAGGGGGAAAAGTGTTTGACTGATCAGGGTCACCTGGCCATCTTACGTTCTCTTTCTGGCATAGAGTAATGTTAATAATCAAACGGATTCCTTTTAATGTTGAGAAGATACTGAAAAATGTATTTAAGTGCAGAGAATGGGAAATACTGAAAATCTTCTTGTAAAAGTATGTTGTCCCAATGGAGTTAAAAGACTGCCTAGACGTCCCAACATCTTGATTTAAACTGACACTACATATTGGAAATCTTGTTTGTAAAGGAATCCGTAAGAACAAAATCATTCAACCATGTCATTTATTTTTAGTTCAGTATCTTGGTGTCTTTTAAGGAAACCAGATACATTCAGGTTTTTAACTCGGCATACATATCTTTGAAATCCTTCATGTCCTAAGTATATTCCAGTTGGAATAGTTTGCAAAAGGAACCCATAACAAGAAAGTAAGGATGCACATTTAGAAAATAACAGATTGTTGACTCAATATTATCCAAAAAGATGTTTTCTTTCACATCCCTTCACACCATCCCCCCCCATTTTGCTAAATGGTGGTAAGAGTATTTTCTTCACTAAAACAGTTTCATATGATTAATGACAGTGATGTTCCTTAAGAAAGGGGGAGTTTACCTAGCTGTGTGGCCTTGGGCAAGTCACGTAACCCCATTGCCTTCAAAAAATCTTAAAAAAAAAAAAAGAAAGGGGGAGTTGACCTAGGAGGCATTGACTCAGATCATCACCACCAAAGCTCTTCTATTTTTCTCTATGCCCAAGACTTTGAAAAGCTCCTGGCATCAAACCCACCAAAGATGAATACACAATTGAATGAATACACAAATTTCTGAATAGACAAACTCACCCAGAGACACCCAAGCTCCTCACTGAACCCATAGACATGATGTTTGCATTCCACCTCAAACAGTGGAAGGTCCCATTCCCACATAAGTTAGCTGCAAACAAGTAAAAGTCCAGCTTTAGACATTTATTTCTGAGAGCCTTCACCTGGGAAAGAGCCTATAGTGCACCTCAGAAGTATTGTCCATAGCTCTCCCCTCCCTACCTCCCCAGTCCAGTTGCCCTCCTTTCTTTGATGTTCTGAGACACTGAAGGCCACTCTATCCTGCCAAAACAACTAAGAGAAACACTGGTATTTTGAATGAGAAGAAGCAGGAATGCTAGAATAACCAGACTATTAATTTAGGGATGGGGGGAGGTTAAATTCAGAGGTCAGCTAGCCAACACTTAATTTTTATAGATGAGGAAACTTTTACTGAAGGTAACAGAGATGGTGAGGTTCTCTGACATCAAACCTAGCACTCTACTGCCTCTAAATTTGATTTCTATAATCCACAATGGACAAATGTGTCCTTCTCAAAGGCATCCCCAAGAGTCCTTTTCATTCTAATTACCAGTAATTTAGGTAAATTGGTCCTATATCCAGAAACAGATGAATTTTTCTAAAGCATATACATCTATTCATATCACTCCTCAACTCCAATACCTTCAGTAACTCCACATTGCCAGATTCCTTGGTCTACTTTTCAAGACTCTCCATAGTTTGCTCCCAAACTCCCTCTGAAAATCTAATACATGTGACATAAATAAAAATAATTGACCTCTGCCCTAAAGGAGGTTACAATATAGTAGGGGAGGTTGCATGTAAATGAAGAATTATATTACAAAGCAGAATATCGTAAGAAAAGTAAGAGGCACAGACTAAGTGCTATGAATGGTGAGAAAATGGAGATCACCTATGGTTGGGGAAAGCAAATATGGCATCATGGAAGGAGTGCTCATATGTGTGGAATTTGAAGGATGAGCATAAAAACACAGAAACTTAGAGGTGGGTGGGGTGATTCCATCTAATCTGTCACTATCCAAGAATCCCCTCTATAACATACCCAAAACAGGTTTGTTTTTCAAGATAGCTGTAAAACTAAAGAAGGAAGGAAAGAAGTTCAGGGACTGTGTATTAATCAAGACCCAATAAAGACTTGGGGTCCTATTAATCATAAGGGCAGAAAGAGTCTTAACGAAACTAAACGAACTAAACTTGTAGAGTTCTAGGTATGTTATTTCTCTTAGGGTCTAGTATTGAGATCCTTTTGCTGTATGTACTTATATATTTATAAAATGAATGATTTAAACTGCAACTCAAGGAGGGGAAATAGTGTGTCTATGTCTGCCATAAAGAGTAGCAGCAATAGCAAAAGCAAACATCAGTGGGAAAACCCCATAATTCAAATGAATCTACACCAAAAAAAAAATGGCAATAATGATATCATGGTCTCAGATATCTACAGAGCTATAGAGTAATATTAGTAATAAAGAAAATTAAAAATCTTAAAGCTGTAATTCAATTTCAAATCACTGAATTTTGGTTGGATTGTATGCACGACTAAAGTCCGATGACAGAAGAGTATACTTTATCCCAAGGCAACAAATCAAATAAAAAGAGTGCCGATTATTGTTGCTGTTGTCCTTTGTTCTCACATAAGGCCAAAATGACATCTCTATGTTAGAGTCAAGTTACACTGTGTCTGACTGTGACTGATAAGACCAAGATGAGCTTGGACTACTCTACCAGAGGCTGGGCACCAGTAGGTCATGTGAACATTGGGGGTTGCGCTCTCTTAAATTGGACATCTCACATTTCTTTTGAGAAAGAATAGAATTCTATGTCAAGACATGCTGGTGTGAAGACAATGAATCAAAACTGCAGGAAGTAAAGATCATTTGGAAGAAGTAATGTCATATCTAGTTCAAGTAGACTACAGACCAATTATCTAGGAGAAGGAATGGGGGGGTGAGTTTTAGAAATAAATCACAATCTGGATACTGAGACATTATAAGGTATCAGTGGAGATCTCTGATTATGAAGAAAGTTATCTGGTGGAACTTTTTCTTTCTCCTCTAAAAGCAAAGAAAACTGATACATTTTCACCTTTCCTTAGGGGTAAGGTAATTTTAATAAGGTGAAAGAAGCAATGAAAGAAATACTATTCTGAACCTAACTGTGAGCTTCTTAAGGGCAGAAACTGATTTTGCTTTTCCTTTCTATTCCCAGCACTAACAGTCCCTGAATAATATGTATTCAATAAATAATTCCTGCTTGATGAATTGAATTAAATGACATTCTGCATTAGGAAGAACCAACTACTGACATTTAAGGGATAGGAAACTAGAAGGGAAGTGTGCACAACATATAGATTAGAAAAAAAGAAACATACTAGCTCTGAGAAAAAGGATGATTTCAGACTTTAGAGAATATATGTAGTTATGTATGAATGTATATACATATATGTATATATATATATATATTTCATACCCTACAGCTCCAAAGGGATACACATTATGCAAAGGTAGAAACTGCAACATTTCATTTTAGTTTGCAATAATTTGGTACCCAATGAATGCCTGAAAGAACCACTATCTTTCCTAAACTTAAAGGTGAAAATAGGCCAGTATAACTATTGGTTCCTGTGGGAAAACTTGATTGCAATGTTTGAACTTAGACCTGTGTAGATCCATTTGTTAAAGTCCAGATTTATTTAACATTTAACTCAGGATCTAAGTTATATCTATCAAAAACACAGATAGATCTGAAGACTGATGTAAGGATTTTCTCCCACCATACACCTCAAGCAACTCATATCTATCTAGAGATTGCCTCCATGGGGGCAGCTAGGTAGTACAGTGGAGAGAACACCAGCCCTGGGGTCAGGAGGATCTGAGTCCAAAACCGACCTCAGACACTTAATAATTACCTAGCTGTGTGACCTTGGACAAGTCACTTAACCCCACTGCCTTACAAAAATAAAAAAATAAAAATAAATTAGAAATTGTCTCCATGCTGGTCAGTTTTTAAATCCTATATAATGTGTATCTTTTCGACCCTTGTCCCTTCCTTCTGCTGGACAACTTAATATGCTTCTTCCTAAAATATTTCAATTGAGGAATTTTTTGCTCTCAAGAAAAAATATTGGTGTCAGAAGTGGGGTCTTTGATGGTTGACCCATAGATGAGATTCAACCTATAAAAAATCATTCTGTCCAGTGAGAACCACGATTGAGAACCTCATGGTTCAGGTGAAAAACAATCAAGTCACCTCTAGTTCCAAACTAAGTCTTGGAACTGACACTTTGAATGGCCAGAAAGACCTAGGGAATATTCAGAAAGGGTTAGAACTAGTTCAGTCACCTTATTGGCAAAAGTCCCCTTGGGTTGATTCACCAGGAGTTTGGGGAAGGGAGATTCACTGTTAATTTGATTGGTCCTCTAGAATCTCTCTCTTTTTCTCTTTTTCTCCTCCTTCTCTTCTATTGTTTCTCTTATCCTCCCATGATTACTAGAAAATAAACCAGATAGCTAGTCCATAACTAATACTGGTGCAGCAAACACAAGGAAGTTTGTTGAACCCGCATCACCCTCCAGGAGGGAATCTTTTTATCATTTTAATTGCTTGAGTTACCCTGAAGAACCAGTCAGGTAACATCAGTCCTATATTCATTCACTTAGGGCAAGCTCATTAGTCAAAATAAACTAATGTCCTGGGTTAAGTCATTCATAGACTATGCTCATACTCCAAAAGCAGGGAATCCCTCTTTTTCTCACTCTTTACCAACTTTATGAGTTTCTCAGGAAAATCATAGTCTTGTGGCATGTCTAATGTTATTTGTACATTCTGCTGCTTTAGAAGATTCCTAAAGGGAAAATGCAGACAGTCATAAAGAATGCTACTAAAAACAACAACAAAAAACCTTCAGTCAGACTTTAGTGCAGGGAAAGATTAACGAAGTTGCATACTTGCAACAGTTCTCACAGCTTTCTGTAATCTGATGCTAAACTCTCCATCCCAATAAGTAGGAACCTACTCTTAAGGTTTTACCCAGCTCGGATTACAGAGATAAATCAGACAAGCAAAGTAAAATTTTTTTCCTAGTTTGTAGAAATTTATGGCAGCATAAATGAATTGAAGACAAAATTTGTAATCAAAATGCAACATCTTTGCTCAAAATTTCCAAATTATGGTTTGAAAATTTTTGTAAATGCTGAGACATTTTAAGAAAAATGAGTGGAGAACTACCATTGTAAATGTTTGGAATAGGGCTAAATAAAAACAGCAGTCTCTATAATCTGAGGTATTAGCAACAGATCCTTGGAACCCTATGATCCCCACACCATCCCTATAACTTTTCAAACCCAAATGTCCCCATCCTTCTTCCCATTCCTCAATTATGTTATCTGTCTTTGTCTCTCCTCTTTCTGTCTTTCCCTTCTTCTCTGTCTTAAGTCTGGCTCCATTTCACTGTCTGTCTCTGTGTGTCTCTCTCATTATCTCTTTCTCTCTTCTCTCAAAGATATTAAACTCCATTAAGTGGAGATTATATTTTTCCTCAATCTGAAATCAATGCTACCCCATTCTTCAAACTATGAAGAGAGGTACGGGTATTCAAAGACTAAGACCTGCAACAGAAAATCTGTTATGAGCGATTTCAGTGGTTACCTTGTCCAATCCACTTCCTATTCAAAGACAAAATCCATTTTATAACATTGTTGACAGCTGAATATCTGGCTTCTTTCCATTTCAATTAATGGAGTTTTTTTACAAGGAAACTCAAATCAAAATGTTAAAAAAAATACTTCAATTAGGATTCAGATCTGGGTTCTGCATTAATGGAATAGTATTCTGATTAAGGAAAATAATTCTCCCATTGTGTTCTGTGTTAGTCAGACCATAGTAAGAGTATTATGTTCAATCCTAGTCATCACGTTATGGAAGAGATACTAAGAGAATCCAATTCAATTTGTCTTTGAGGCAGCAGGGTTTAATGGATAGGCTATTTATTCAACTTGGAGTCCGAAAGAGTTGGGCTCAAATCCTGGGCAAGTTAGCCTTTATATACCATTTTCCTCATCCATGAAATGGGGGATTCCTCAGAGGCACCTGAGTTCTTTCTTTTCCAGTCTACATCTTTGATCCTAGGAGGGATGGGATAAGAGAAGACTAGGCATTTATTAAGCAGGTATCAGGTACTATACTTTACAATTATCATCTCATGAAAATAAGGATTTCAGATTTAGACAGTGACATCAGGATGTGATTGCACTCACCCCTTTCCAGTTGTACTTCATGGTACTCCCTTTCTTCTTTGCAGAACAGACCAAGTGAAACACTAAATACTAAAAAAATTTAGTCCATTTCCACCCTACCTTCCATGTACACACCTCTATACCCCAAACCTTTATTTTGGTTCAGGGCTCTTCTCAAACATCCCCTGCTCCATGTACCCTCCCCTGATCCCAAACCCTCTTTGCTAGGTGGTTATTCTGTCTCCCTCCTCAATCTTCCCTATACTACTACCATTTGCATACAGGTGCCTCCTTGATAGAACAGAAGCTCCTTGAAGCAAAGTTTTATTTTCTCTTGTCTCTTATTTTGTGTTTTGCACACAAATATATAAATGTTTACTTAACTCATGTGAATATTCCATGAAAATTAACCTCACCCAGTTTTGAGCTTGATACTAATAAGCCAGACAGTTGTTAACTATTTCCTCAGTTGTGAAGAAAGACAAATATTGGCTGTGTTAAGCTTCTACTTACATAACTCTCATTTCTATAATTAAGAAAGAGCCACTTGGCAAAGGAACGATGTCTTCTAGTCTCCAAAACCCTCTTTCAGCATGATCCATTTCCCACATAGAGCTCAGTAACTCCCATTAGCCTCCCTCTTGCCACAAACAAAGCTGGGTTTTTACTACTTTTCCAAGTAATTTAGGACAGAAATCACCTTCAAATAGCCTGAGCAGGCCAATTTTGAATATACCTTATTCAAAGTTCAAATTAAACCTTAGATGACCTAAAACTGTCTCTCTATCATCATTCATGTTGGGGGCAGGGGAGTAGAATCCCAGGTATATAGATACTCACATGTTATATGACTTAGGCATGCATGCATGGGACAACTCAGTCCAGGGAAAAACACACTGATTCAGTAATCAGGAGACATAGATTCATATCCTGACCTGATTTAATCTCCCTTACCCTCCAATACCTTTTCTGTAAAATGGGGAAGCTGGGCTAAATGGCTTTGGAGTCTTCTCTAGCTGGAGACCTATGATCCTTTGATGCTTTATAAAAATGATCATATTCACATAAAATCCTCACCAATAGTGAAAATTATCCCAAGGAAAGTAAATTTCTATATTTCAAATACTTTTTCTGCTTGATGAGAGACTTCTCATAGTCTAAAATTTAGCTATTCAGCCCTTTGACTCTTTCCTCTCCCTCATCTCCCTTACTGAATCATCTCTCTTGTTTTATGGACTAAGCATCTGCAGTATCTCCAGTATCTATTCCCACCTTTTTTTCACACTGCTATCACCTTAGTACAGGAGCTCATTGCCAACAATCTGGATTTAAAGTTCTTGCTATTTTCCATTCTTTCTCCAATTCCTAAATCTGTCTCGTTCACCATTGGCAGCCTGATGTTTCTTTCTTAAGTATCTGCTCATGTCTCTCTTCAGCTCAAAAGTCATTAGTGTCTGCCTATTGTCCACCAAATACCATGCCATGATTTCCTTGCCCAGTGCCTACTGTCTCACTTCTGAATCTTTGCTTACATTATTCTCTGTCTCTTTTTCCTTATCATCTGTTGAATTCCCATCCATCCTTTGAAATTCAATAAAAATATCACCCTTTCTCTACCATCTTGCATATCAGATGACATTTTGTTTCTATCTTTCTGACATACTTATCATTTGCTTTCATTATTATGGTTAACATAAAATAATAGAATCACAATAGCTCATATTTATATAACATATGATTTTTAAACTACAACCACTTTGTAAGCACTCAAATTCAAGTATTATTATAATGCCTATTTTGCAGATGAGGAAACTGAGACTCAGAAAGATTGTAACTATTAAGGAAGTGATGCAACTCAGTTCTACCTCATCTGACCACAAATCCAAAGAGGGGAGAGAGGGACTGAGGTGCCAAGTTGTCCATCCCACCCCAATCCATCCTCATCAAACATTTTCAAACTTCTTGGGCTGCTATTCTAGACCTTCAAAAATCCAAGTCCAATCTAGCTTTATAAGCTTCCTTGGCATTATTTCTCTTCATATCCTCCAGAAAAACTGAAATAGCCACTGTTTCCCAAAACTATCCTACCAGTTTCTGCTTATAAATCTTGGTGCTCACCATTGAGTTAAACAGTGGCATTCAACTCTAATGGAAAAAAACAATCATTGAACAGAATGTTCTCTGAAGATCATATATTAGCTTAGAAAACCAAATATTCACATTGTTCAACTTTTTTTCATTTTTATTGTATCTTTACTTATTTTATGAGGTTCTTCTCAAGCCCATTTTAATCTGGATCCAATCACTGATGGTCTTCAAGGAAGCCACTGAGTGGTGTTTGCTGCCTCTCCTGAATGTGCACTCTAAAGTGGAGATGTAACAAAGTATAGATCGATTCTTGGCTCCTTCTGCTAATTTAAGCCTGATGATTAATTTCATTCATTTTTTTTTTGCAAGGCAATGGGGTTAAGTGGCTTGCCCAAGGCCACAGAGCTAGGTCATTATTAAGTGGCTGAGGCCAGATTTGAACTCAGGTACTCCTGACTCCAAGGTTGATGCTCTACCCACTGTGCCACCTAGCTGCCCCTGTCCTTCATTTTTTGAAGAAGACCACAACATCAGGGAGGTGGTGCTATGACAAGCTCGTGAATTGGAGTTGAATGAGGGGGGCTGTGCTAAGTCACCAGCCTCACTTTCTCCTCCACAGCCATTTGGGTCCAGTGGCCAGATATGGATCAGGATGACTGGAGATGGCCCTGGATGTGAGGCAATCAGGGTTAAGTGACTTGCCCAAGGTCACACAGCTAGGAAGTATCAAATGTCTGAGGTCATATTAGAACTCTTGTCCTCCTGACTCCAAGCCCAGTGCTGTATCCACTGGACCACCTAACTATCCTAAGCCTGATGATTATTACCAAGAAAACAGAGGTTCTCTACCAGCAAGCACCACTCCCTCCATACATGAAGGCATTGGTTACAGAAAACGAAGAAATTTTTCACGTTAGTGGATAAGGTTGCCTTGGCAGTGTACTTTTTCCAGGAATCTTCCCAATAACCCAATGAGGTAGGTACCATTATTATCCTCATTTAAAGATGAGAAAACAGATTGAGAGAATGTAAATGATTTATCCAGTTTCCCAAAGTATCTGAAGTAGTATTTGAACTCAGATCATTCTTGTTTCCACTCTACTGCTTTCTATTAATAAATAAGACTATTTGTTGAAAATATCCACAAACCTGTGTGTCCTCTTCTGAACACCTCTTTTCTTTCTTTACACTAACATGATCAAGAGGCAGCGTATATGATCATTTAGACCCTTAAACATTAAGTAAAGATTTGATGAAGGATTCTACTATCACATGCAACAGCATCCCTATAGTGAGAGAATGTCACTGGCAATAGAATATCACTTGAATGTTCATTTTTTTTCAAATTTTAAGCCCATAGGACAGACACCTAACCCATCAAAGGCAAGGGAAGACCAGAAATAAAAAGAGAGGAGAATTAGGTTCCAGGCATGGAGATCCTCATACAATGTGGCAGACTCTTTCCTGAGCAAAAAGAGTAGCCTGTATCACCAGGGAGTGGAGAAAACTTCTAATGTAGGGGAAGGAATCTTTTCAAGGCTCATAAGGAGCTCATCTAACACCATAAATCTATTTCAAATAAGGTTGCTGTGCAGCCGTCAGATGGTAATAACTTTGAAACCCATTTGACTCGGGCTAGATCTGAACCGGTGACCTAGATGTGAAAAACTCATTTCCTCCTTTACAAGGCTCTGATCCACATAAAATATCATTCTGAATGGTTCACCATGATTTCCTTTATAGAACTAACAACTCTAACACCTGTACCCATTCTAGTAGCATAAAAAATTTGTAATAAATGAAAACAGCATATCGTGTATTTTTTCCTTTTAATTAAATCAAGATTCTGTACGTTTTAACAATAGTGTGATTTTCTGAAAATGGGTGAATCTTCTGGAATGTTGCAATAAAAGTTAAAAGAGCTTTAAATCTAGCATTGCCACAGGAAGTGGTTTAGCCTGCATTCTAAAGATTTAACCATTGTTTCATATGCTGTATTCTTTAAAACAATCATAAAATAACTAAATCATGGGTTACATGTTCTAAAGTAGAAAGGAAACCTGTAGAACTTCGAGCCTAAGCTAGTGAGTAGAACTGGTACAAGTAGCATTCATCCAGAAGCTCAGTCAGTCAGTATTATTCAAATAATAAACATTAATTGGGGTGATTAGATGACGAGTAGATAGAGCACAAGTCCTGGAGTCAGGAGGACCTGAGTTCAAATGTGACCTCAGACACTTAATAATTACCTAGCTGTGTGACCTTGGGCAAGTCACTTAACTCCATGGCCTTGCAAAAAAGAAAAAATTAACAAATATTTCATTTATATTAACTCATACTATAAGCTAGATAGTGAAGTATGAAAGCTAGAAAGCTGGCATCATAGGGAACCCTAGGCTGAAGACCTGCCTCACATGCATTTTAGTTTTGTGACAAGCCATTCAATCTCTCAGTGTCCCCAGGCAATTCTCTAAGATTATAACTTGCAGAATAGTTATCCATTTGCATTGAATAAAGAAGTTTTCTCTCACAGAGCTGCCTCTCCCATTATAACTAAAGGTCCAGACAAAAAAATACATGTATAATGTATCTACACATATGTATATATATATATATATATATATACACACACACATATATAGACATACATGTAAATGTTTCATATAAATATGTGTGTGTTTCAGATGATAAAAAGATAGATGATTGTATAGACAAATGGATGGATAGACAGATGGATGGGATGCAATGACAAAGAAAAAACTCATTTCCCAAGAAGCTTACATTATAATGGTGGGATGATAGAGGTGATGGAAGATACAGCATTAACATAAAAAAGGACAATTAAATTAGAGGAAGGAAAGCACACTAATATTTAGGAGATCAGGAAAATAAAGATTAAAAATCTTTTTATGGCACAGAGATAGTTCAATAGCTAAAGTTTGATTCTAGAAGATCCAATCTCTAATCCAATTTTCCTTTATTAGTGGTAAGATTTACAAAAGGAAATTATTTTTTTCCTTTCTTTTTCAGACTTCACTTTCTCTTCAACAAATGGCAAATAAGATCAATATGAAAATAATCCAGAATTGATATTGATCATTTCATCTCTCATCCCATGCCTGCAAAAGGAAATATCTTTGTAACCGTTTTAGGATAGTTTAACATATTTCACCCAGTACACAAAAGTTATCAGATTGTAAGAATTTTTAAATAGGAAAGGTCTGGCTGCATTTAAAGTTTATGGAAAGACAATAGAATCACAGATTTAGAAATAGAAGAGATGTTGGATGTTATGTAGCCCAGCAATCTCATTTTAGAGATGAAGAAACTGAGTCCCAGAAAGATTCAATGACTTGAGCAAAATTACATAAAGAATCAATTGCAGGGGGCAGAGTCAAGATGATAGAAAAGCAGGAAACAATGCACCCAAGCTCCCCTTGATAAACTCCTCTAAACATATTTAGAAAATGCACCATAATGAATCCAAATGGAGAAAGCAAAAAAAAAAGGAGCAAAGTCAGACATTTGATTTAGTAATTAAATGGTGCCTTAAAGGTTCTTTCCCCTGAACCATAGAACAAAATAATTCAAAATTCCATAGAAACTATAATAACAGACCAATTTTCTAATCCTTACATTCAGGCAAGACCTCCAACAGGGAGATATCTATATGGGAAATGTGTTCTCCATGCTGATAAACCAGGTCTTTGAAGGCAAAGTACTAAGTACTGGAGATACAAAGGGAAAAAGAGAAAATTGTACTTTGTTGGACAAAGAGTAGGTGCTTAATAAATGCTGGTTAATTACTGACTCAGTACAGAGTCTGTTATAGACAATTTTCATATGGAGGTGAGGTCCTCTATGTGTTCTTGTGTAAGAATGACAGTTCTGATTTCATGGTGTTGTTGCTGGAATTAGATAAAATGGCATATATAAAGTCCTCTGCAAACTTTAAAGCATTATATAATTACTTTTCATTACTATTGATCATAAGGCATGGGTCCTAGCAAACCAAGATGGTTCATTCATCAGCGATCTGAGTTTACATTCTGGTGATATTTTGCCCTGGTTCTGTTCAACACAATATCAACCTATTTTCTTTTCTCTACAGCACAGCCCAAATTAACATGCTATTTTTAATCATAAGAAACATGCCATAGAGACATTATACAGAGCCCTTTCATGGACTTATAATGTGTAGCTGTAACACTACTATTAGTAGTAGTAGTGCTAATAATACTAGTAGCAGAGCTAATAGTACTACTAGGAGGAGCAGTGGTGGTGGTGGTAGTAGTAGAAGCAACAGCAGTAGTAGTAATCGTAGTAGTAGAAAAAGCAGTGGTAGTCATAGTGGTAGTAGCAACAATAAAAGTAGTAATGGTAATAGTAGTGGTAATAGCAACAGTAGTAGCAGTAGTAGCAACAGCAGTAGTAGTAATCGTAGTAGTAGCAGAAGCAGTGGTAGTGGTAGTAGCAACAATAAAAGTAGTAATGGTAATAGTAGTGGTAATAGCAACAGTAGTAGCAGTAGTAGCAACAGTAGTAGTAGTAGCAACAGCAGTAGTAGTAATCATAGTGGTGGTGGTAGTGGTAGTGGTAGTAGCAACAATAAAAGTAGTAATGGTAATAGTAGTGGTAGTAGCAACAGTAGTAGTGGTGGTAGTAGTAGTAGTACTAGTAGTAGTAGCAACAGTAGTAGTAGTAATAGTAGCAGTAGTAGCAGCAACAGTAGTAGTAGCAGTAGTAGCAGCAACAGTAGTAGACATAAAGATTGATATATAAATAAATTAGGGAATGATGAGAAAATATATGTCAGATTTATAGATCTGATCAGTTTATAACAAAACAAAAAATGGAGAGTATCATAGGAAATAAAAAGGGATAAATTTGATACTAGGAAATTAAAAAGCTCTTGTACCAAAAAAACTAATGCAACCAAAATTATGAGGAAATCAGGAAACTGGGGAAAAATTTTACAAGTTTCTCTGGTAAAGGCCTCACTTTCAAATATATAGGGAACTGAGTCAAATTTATAAAAAAGAGACATTTTCCATTGATGAATGGTCAAAGGATATAGGCAATCAATTTTCAGAAGAAATCAGGCTATCAATAGTTACATTTTTAAATGCTCTAGAACATTACTGATTAGATAAATTCAAACAAAGCATTTCTCATCTATCAGACTGGCTAACATGAGAGAAAAGGGAAAGGACAAATGCTGGAGAGAATGTGGAAAAGGCAGGTAGTAATACTGGAGTAAATAAAACAGGTATTAATGTAGTTGAGAGTTGGTTCAACCATTCCAGAAAATAATTTGGAACTATGCCCAAAGAACAGAATAGCAGCGGATATCACTACTAGGTTTTCATTCCAAAGAGATCAGAAAAGGGGGGGAAAGGCCTATTTATACAAAAAAAAAATGTATAGTTGGTTTTTTTGGTAGAGACAAATAATTGGAAACTGAGGGAATGTCTAACAATAAGTTGTGGTAAATTATTGTAGCGAATATGTGCTAGAAGAAACAACGAGCAGAATGATTTCAGAAAAACCTGAGGAAAACTTATATGAATTCATGGAAAGTGAAGTGAGTAGAACCAGAAGAATATCATTCACAGTAACAACAGCATTGTATTGATGAGCTATTCTGAAAGACTTAGCTATGCTGATCACAGCAATGATCCAAGACTATTCCAAAGAACCCATGATGAAAAATGCTATCCACTTTCAGAGAAAGAACCGATAACCCAGAATTCCAATTGAAGCATACTTTTTGCTGTGGGTGGTAGTATTGTTCAGTTTTTTCCATTGTGTCTGACTCTCCATGATCCCATTTGGGGTTTTCTTGACAAAGATATTGGAATGGTTTACCATTTCCTTCTCCAGTACATTTTACAGTTAAGGAAACGGAATCAAACGAATTAAGTGACTTTGCTAGGGTCACACAGCTAGGAAGTATCTAAGGTCAGATTTCATCTAAGGAAGATGAGTTTTTCTGACTCCAGGCCTTGCCCTCTATCCACTGTGCTATCTAGCTGCCCATCCCTCCCCTTCATTTTTTGCTTTTTTAAATTTTTATTGGATTGTTTTACTTGTGTTTCCTTTGCAACAATGACTGACATGGAAGTGTTTCACATGCTTTCAAATGTACAATCAATATCAAATTACCTTCTCAAGGAGGAGAATGAAGAATTAAAAATTTTTAGAAACAAATGTTAAAAAATTTCATATGGAATTGGGAATTAGTTAATAAAACAATAAAAACATTTATTTTTAAGGAACACCATCAAAATTCCACAATTCCAATTAGGAAATAATAATGTCCTGAGGAGATATCATTCCAATTACCAATTAAGAAAATACAGAAAGCAATCAATGAAATATATTTTATATTCTCCTTTCTGCCTGAAGCTCTTGGATTCCAGGAGGTCTGACCTTCTTACCCCAGTTAATTCCTGAGTAAATATTCCCCCCAAGCAATATAGCTTTTAAAAAAGAGTTAATCCAACTGCATGAAAGGGGGGCTCTCAAGGACAAGCTTGGCTGATATGTTTTCATGTTCAGATGCCTCCCAGGCTCTGAATATTCCATTTATCTCCAGGAGAACTGGCCTCCTGCCCATTCTCCAACTATTGTTTCCCACTCACAAAGTGCACTGCTCAGGAAAAATCCTCCAAGATGCTTTTGTTCAGCAATGATAGTTTTGTTCAGTTTCAAGTTTGTTTTTCTTGCTTTTTCGACTCTAGGAAAATTTTAAAATGGAATTGTGGACAAGAATAAAAATGCTGCTTCCTGTATAGAGCAGGGAGAGACACTTTCCGGGGAGACTCTACATACCTCAGAGGTCTCTTGACTTAGAATCAGCATCCCTCATGACCATGGCCCATTCACAGTTGTCTTCTTCACCTTTCAAACCTTCAAGTCAAGTCAACATACATATGAAAAGGACTTATTTTGGGGCCAGGTCTTGTACTAAGCTAAGGATGCAAATAGAAACAAAAAAGAAATAGTCTCTAATCCTTAAGGAATTTATATTCTAATGGAAAAATTCAAGTCTCATTAAGGAGCTTTGGGGAGGGGAGGTTTAGATAGAGATCATAGAGAATGAGCATGGCTGGCCTAGGTCTCCCCTCAAAATGGAGGTTCTGGGAAGAATAAATAAACATGTATTAAGTTCATGCTATGAGTGATACAAGAGCAAAAGTCTTTGTCCTGAAGGAGCTTGTGTCTAATAGGAGATATAACATGCAAACAAATAAATTTATAAAACAAGCTATAAATAAGATAAATAGGAAATAATTAACAGAAGGAAGAATTAAGAAGGATTGATGAAGGCTTCCTATGAAAAAGATAGCATTTTAATTGAGACTTAAAAGGAAACCTGGAAAGGAAATAGCTGGAACAGAGTTTAGAGAAAGTTCCACCCAAGTGGACAGACTTAGAACCTAGAGGATGCACAAATGGGGAAAAAAGAATGCGAAGGTAGAAGATGAAGGCATGGTTGGAGAAAACCATTGGAGAATTCTTCTTTCTAAAATAGAGAATTAGTGTCAGAAAACCACTTGTTGCAACGGAAATGATATTGATACTTTCCTTCACAAACAGAAATAACTGGATTCTCTTGAACAATAACACCATGCTTTCCCCCCAAAGTTTATAGCTAAATAACCATGTCAGTCTAATCAAACCTTATGGTAACACTTCTTTAATTTGGAATTTGTTCAAAGAACTGAGGTTTGGGGATTATTTGGATTGTTTCTTTGTGATTGATATATTTTGTTTTGACCTATTGTCTAAAAGACAAGGAGCACAGGAAGAAGTCCAGAATCATGAAAAGTACTCCTTCCCCAGTTCTGCCACTTCTGATTCATCCCCATCTAAAATCACCTCCCATCTACCTTGTATGTATCCTGTAAACATATACATAGTGGTTGGCATGCTGTCTTCCCCTTTAGAATGTAAATTGCTTGAAGGTAGGAACCATGAGTTTGCCTTTCTTTTTATCTTCAGTATTTAGGACATTTTTGGGCAACTAGTTGGCACAATGGAGAGAATATAGGGTCTTGAGTTAGAAAGACTCATCTTGTTGAGTTCAAATCTGATCTCAGATACTTAGAGACTGGGCAAGTCACTTAATCGTGTTTGTTTCAGCTTCCTTTCCTATAGAATGAGCTGGAAAAGAAAATAGCAAAACCATGAACTGATGCTGAGAGAGATGAGCAGAACCAGAAAAACACTGTTCACCCTAGCAGCAACATGGGGGTGATAATCAATCTTGATGGATTCGCTCATTCCATCAGTGCAACAATCAGGGACAATTTGGGGCTGTCTGTGATGGAGAATACCATCTGTGTCCAGAGAAAGGACCATGGAGCTTGAACAAAGACCAAGGACTATTACCTTTAATTTAGGAAAAAACCCTGATATCTTACTGTCTTATCTTATTATCTCTTATACTTGATGTTTCTTCCTTAAGGACATGATTTCTCTCTCATCACATTCAATTTGGATCAGGGTATACCATGGAAACAATGTAAAGACTGACAAATTGCCTTCTGTGGGGGATGGGGGAAGGGAAGTAAGATTAGGGGAAAATTATAAAACTCAAAATAAATAAAATCTTTGGAAAAAAAAAGAAAATAACAAAACCAATCCAGTATCTCTGCCAAGAGCACTTCAAACAAGGTCATAAAGAATTGGACAAACCTTAAATAACTGGTATACAATAAAAGTTTAATTAAAGCTTGATGCAGCATGATTGCTTTTGCCTTTGCCTTCTATGTACAGTGTCTGGAAATTGTGAGCAGATGTCACATAAGAGTTTTCCTAAAATCTCTAGAAGAGATTTAGATTTCACAAATTTTCATGATAACTGCTGCCCCTCCTCAGATTTTTTTTCCCTAGAATTGTGAGCTGCTTTAAAGACAGGGACTTATTTACCTTGGTCTTTGAATCTCCAGTGTCTAATACAGAATCTCCAAATACTAAGCACTCAATTAAGACTTTGTGAATGACTGAGAATAAATTGAATTGGGAAAAAGTATACAGAAAATTTCTTCTAGAACTTTCATTTTATAGAGCATTCCTCTCTAAGCTATAGCCCTGACTCCTCAGACTTTGTTTACAATGTCTCTAGACTGAGTTCCTTCATCCTACCCCCAGTCCCTTCAGCCTGCTTCATGTTTTGTGCTAAGAACATGAATTCACTGCTAGCAGGGTCTGTCTTTCCTTCTACTTATATCCATATTTCCAGCCCTTAGCAGTACCTCATAAGGTGGTGGTGGTGTCATATCTGACTATGACCCCATCTGGGGTTTTCTTGGCAACTAAATTAGAATGGCTAGTCATTTCTTCTCCAGTTCATTTTACAGATGAGAAAACTGAAGTAAACAGAGTGAAGTGACTTGCCCAGGGTCACACAGCTAGTAAATATCATCATGAAGAAACCCAGTGGTCTATACACTTTGTCACCCAACATTGTAAGAACTTAAAATATCCTTGTTGATCTGACTTCTACATGAGTTAAATGGCCCTCTTTCTGCCATGCCTTACAACAACAAGGCTTTAATAAACTTGGACCCCTATATTATATATTGAGATATAAGATTTTCCCCCACAGAGAAACATAAAGGCCTTCATTTCAAGTCTTAATCATATTTTACTTTAGAACTTGCTTGGAAATTCCTTTTCCCCCACAGGATCAGCACTATATATTTTAATACTAGGTTTCTTATCTCTTTATTTTGTAAGAAATCCATAACACCAGGGAGATAATGCTATGACAAGTACAAGAAATGGATTGGGGGGGGGGGGGGCCCTGTGCTGAGTCACCAGCCTCACTTTCCCCTCCTCAGCCATCTAGGTCCAGTGGATGGATATGGATCAGGATGGCTGAAAAAGGCCTGGATGCGAGGCAATCATGGTGAAGTGACTTGACCAAGGACAGCAACAGTTACCTATGGATCTGACTGCACAACTAATTAAAGGATAAGCTTTGACCTGCTTCTTTTTCTCAGCCTGGGACAGTTAGTTATTCAGTCCTTCCTTGGTGGCCCTTCATTCCCAGAGGGTCTAGATAGTAGTGTTGAACTTAGGGTGAACAGCCAATCAGCTTTAGTCCTACAGCAGCTCAAGTAAGCTTCATTTGCCTCAGCCTCCCCAGCAGGTCAACAATTCCTAAGAGGACAATGTTAAAATCTTCACTTTGCAATCCTTCTCAATGCACTAATGAAATATATAAAATATTTTCAGTTTGTTTGCCAAGGACACAATTTTTATTTTACTTATTTATTTATTTGGCTGAAGATGGGGGAAAAAGAGCTATATTTCTCAAAGTCAGGTTTATTGATTGGCCTCTAAGTGCATTATCAAGCTAAGAGGTAAATTCACCCACCAACTGTTCCATATTAGCTGACTCTGCAGGTTATTTGAGACAGTCGAGATGGGATTTTCCACCTTAGAAGATCCAGTTCCAAAGTCAAGATATTTCTTCTAGGCTGTAATATTGCAGCTCCCAGTCAACTAGGTCTTCAGTGTGACTGTATTGACTTGACATAGAATGATTTAGTTTCATCTTGACTAAATTCTCTTTCCTGGGATAGATGATCTTGGCTTCAGAATTCTTGAGTTGAACTGTTGCGAGTTAGGATGCTGCCAAATTGATTCTGAGCATATGGATTCCTGCAATTAAATGTAACTTGTTTTGTACATATCAATTTTACCTTTTAAGTCCCAAATATTTTTGGCAACCTTGAACCCAATTTCAAAGACAGTTTCATGGGACTGAGGATTCTCTTTGTCTTGATTTGTTGCTGGATGGCCAAATTTAACAAACTACTAGAAATTGTAAGCAGGCTTGTTCCCAAATGTCAAACATTGCACATAACCCTCTCTTATCAGCTGGTTTCCCAATGAGACTGTCCTTTGTCTCAGAGTTGGTTGGTCAGTCAAGATGTGACCAGGATACACATCATTTCATCATGTTCTTTCTTAAATAATCTGGCACCTTGACAAGTATTTTTCTCCCACTTGGCAAAAACTCCCAATTGTGACAAAGGGAAAGCAGAACGATGTTTCCAGTAAAGCTGATTTAAAAAGTGTGGATTTGCTCTATTGTGATAAAGATTGGTGGAATAATAGTTTTTAAAGCATCAAGTATAAATATATGGATTAAGTGGTATTTTATCATGTCCCTACACATGTGTTGTGAAAGAAGAATTAGATCCAAAAAGAAGGAAAAAAAATAGAGAGAACATAATGACACAGGACATAAGGCAACTTTTAGAAATTAAAGATAATCAGCTTTGGTCTTCATTTAAACTCTGCAGTCCCTTCTCTGGATATGGAGTTCTTTTCTATCACAAATCCCTTAAAATTGTCTTTGATTGTTATACTACTGAAATGAACAAGTCCATCATGGTTGATCATCACTCCATGTTGCTATTAATATGTACAAAGTTCTTCTGGTTCTGCTCATGTCACTCAGCATCAATTCATGCAAGTCTTTCCAGGCTTTTCTGAAATCCCGTCCTTCATGATTTCAAAAAGAACAATAATGTCCCATCACATACATGTAACACAATTTGTTTAGTCATTCCCCATATGATGGGTATCCCCTCAATTTCTAATTCTTTATCACTAGAAAAAGATCTGCTATGAATATTTTTGGACATGCTACTAATCATTTTCTTAAATGAGATCTAGATTATTCCTAGGTAACAACTCTTAGATGTTTCTCAATCTGGATGACAATTAAGATAAAGAAAGCAAATATGATTAGAATGGAAAGTCATATAAACTGGAATAGACCTTGAGGGGGAAACACTATCCTTTTGTCATTTCAATATGCAGGAATTCCAATCTGAAAAAATAAAGTTTAGAACAATTACTCTGCACATGTGTTCCCACCAGTTAGAAAGTGGAGCTACTTTGAATGGTCAGGCATTATTCTATAGTCTATTTTGTATTTTCTTAATCCTGCAAATCACTGCTACAATAGACTTAACAAGATAATCTTCCTTTATTCATTTTCTTAGTCCTTTTACTGATTAAACCAAGTCAACACATATTATCAGGTGCTGAGCTAAGACCTGGGGATAAGTGCAAAGAAATGCAAAAATGAGTCACTTCCCTAGAACTGCCAGTCTAATGGAGGAGAACAGGTTAGCAAGGATGAACAAAAAAGATGAACAGGAAGGGTAATCTTACAAGGAGAAATTAAGATCAAGGTGGACTAGGAAAGATTTCTTACAGATGATGGGATTTTAGCTGAGTCTTAAAATAAAACAAGGGGCAGATGGGCATGAGGATTGAGAAAATTCCAGGAATGGCAGACACTGAGTGTAAGCATTGGGAGGTGGGACGGGAGTATCATGTTAGAAGAAAAGCAAGGAGTGAAGAATCAGTGGGAGAGGGAGAAAGGGAGAGAGTAAGGTGTAAGAAGCTAGAAAGGGTCATCAAGAAAAACCAAATAGAGGATTTTATATTTGATCCTAGAAGTAACTGAGAACCTCTAAATTTTATTGAGCAGTTGCTACTATTAAGAACTTTACTTAGGAGTATTATTTTGGCAAATGAATAGAAATGAACTGGAACAGAGAGTTGGTGTTACCTTTTATTTTCAAAGAGAACTGATAATATCCTACAATAATTACTAGCTCATGAATTGGATTTAAGCGAGACTTGAACCAGGAAGATCAATCAGAGTAGTAGCCAGGTTTGAAGTGATGAAAAATTTCACTAGGTAGTAGCAGCAGTAGCTGAAAGAAAGGGTTGAATATGAGAGACGTTGCAAAGGTAGAATCCACAGGACTGGGAAATTGTTTAGATATGGTGTGAGGAGACGCATAAGAGGATAAGAAATCATTAATGACATGGAGCTTGTGAGCCTTATGACTGGAAGGATGGCAGTACCCTTGATGGTAATAGGTAAATTAGAAAGAAATAGATTAGCCAAGGGTTTCATTGCTTATAAGACTAAATAAACTGTATTGAAAGCACTTGATCAAAAGAATCATTTTTTATTACCTGATTAGACATCTCCTGCAAAGGCCGCACTTTTCAGACAAGGGAAGTTGTATAGGAGAATCCCAGTGACATTGGTGGTTACTTGGCGAATGTCATTCACACATAAAACCAACTGAGTAGTGTTAGTTTTTTCAATGCAACTAAACCAATGAGAAGCCCAACCTACTTAACAGCTCTCAAAACCTTTCTTTGAGTCACAATCAGAAAGGGAATGAGTGTCAGAGACCTAACTCACATCATAAAATGTAGGAAATTTCAAGGCAGTTTTGAGTGAGACCGTTTCCTCTCTTGAATTTTAAGTAGCTGTCAATGGCAACCTTCCCAGGAGACCTTCAATGTCTCCAGAGATGTTCCAAAAGTTTGTGTTATTTACTGCATTCAGCCCTTTTCCTAGTGGTCCCATGAGACTTTTTTAGGCAGGGAAGAGGGGAGGAAAATGAGTGGTAAAAGAAGAAACCAGGCTGAATACTTTGGAGAACAATCAAAAGAAAGCTGAAAGGGGTTTCTGTATGTTAGTGTACTCCCTAATAGACACTGGGTGTCCAAACACCACAAAGAAAGTGAAAATTGAAAAAAGTTCCACATAACTCCAGTAACAACAATGAGACAAAACTTTGCCTTGATTCATTTTTAACCATACCTGAATACCTTAAGAATTGTCTCGATGTTCTACTTCTCCTTGAAACAAACTAAACAAAACCAACACTGCTGGTGACTTCCATTTGTAAATATCATTAATACATATTTCTCCATTCACAGATTGTTATAGAAAAAGCACTAGATTCGGGACCAGATGATCTCAATCCTGAATCTGCCACTGTTTGTATGATAATGAGCAAGTAAATGAACACTTCCCCTCTATTTTCTCATCTGTAAAATGAGGGGACTGGATTAGAGGGTCTCTTCCGACTAACTACTATTGATAGCCCACCATAAGCTTCCAGGCATGATTTCCCTACCTCCTTGGGGAGAGTTGTTTAATCACAACTTGGTGAGGTTTCAAACAGGGATGAGATCTTGAGGAAGGAGTAGTTTCAGAGATATCAAGAACAGACATGCAACAAAGGTAGATGGGGAACCAATTACCCATGAAGGTGGCACCTGAGCACATTGACCAGTAGTAATAACACATGTTTTCTTCATAGGCTGGTGGCACCTGAGCACATTGACCAGTAGTAATAACACATGTTTTCTTCATAGGCTGGTGGCACCTGAGCACATTGACCAGTAGTAATAACACGTTTTCTTCATAGGCTGGTGGCACCTGAGCACATTGACCAGTAGTAATAACACATGTTTTCTTCATAGGCTGCATAGGTAAATATTTCCTCCTATCCCTTTTTCCCTTCCTCTTCCTTGTCCTTTTTGTCTGCAAAGTGAGATTTGTTTTCACCCTGGAGTTTTTTACATGGATTATTCCCTAGACATTAGCTTTTTTTATTATTATTATTGCTGGTTTGTTAATATAAAGGATTTATTTTCCATTATTTTACTGAGCATGATTATAAATGTCATTGAGTATGCTGAGGGGAAAAAGAGGAGACTAAAGAAGAGGGAGGGGAAAGGATATAGCCCTGGGGAAGTTTTATATTTCACTTATAAGTGAATACCTCATTTCTGGTTGGATGACCAAAAATAACACCCAGGCTATTTATTTAAGTAGATGTTTTATCTTGTATGTACTGAGCTCCAAAGGGTAGAATCAGAACTCTTTTTTTCCTATTTTTGTAGTCACCTGGTGACGGTCAACCCCCAACCTGGTTGCATGGTGGACTAAGTGATTCATCTTTCACAGTCTCTAGAGAGAGGAAGAAGAGATTAAAGAAGACAAAACCACCTGAGTCATCCCTAAAGAAATATGGAGAGTTTTTTTACCTCATCTTTTTTATTTGGTATATATGGGAGTGAGGATAACTATTGCTCTAGGGATAACTATTCTATGAAGATATGTCAAATTAAACAGATGAGAGCACAAAAAGGACCAGTGTTGGGAAACACAAACACACACACACACACACACACAACATGTATACCAGATTCCTTCTTTCTCCAATGACTTGATATAAGTTGAGTTTCTTGCAGTTCAACCTTGCTTTGTTCCCTCATTTAAATGAGCAGTGGTTATTTTTACTATTGCAAGCCCCCAGGGCTCTACCAATTAGTCTGGTTATTTTGGCCAAAAAAAGTATTGGCATGTTTTGTATCCCCTTTTCCAAATCACTCGATCTCAAATGCCAAACATGGGATAATTGAAAATCCTTTTGACCCTGAAAATAGAGGATGAACTCTACAATAAGAGCTCTTGAATGATAATCTGTGTAATTGAAAGACTCCCACTCATTTTGACAAAAAGACTATCCCTATCTTAATTTTGTAAGATTTAGGCCACTGAGACATAGGAGTTGTGACTTCTGCCAGTTTATCTAGCAAATACATGGTAACAGACCTCGGATTTGAATATGTTTTTGTCTCCATCTTGTTCGTCTCTCAATTCTTCTGGGATGGAAGCATACAACTTCTCTTTGATTATCATTTGTAAATGTTCAAGTCAAGTCTGGAAGTATTTGCTGGGATTTTCTTCCCAAATGTCATTAAAATAAATGATGACATCCCCATAATTGCATTTAACTAACAGTATTTTACTTGATGGAGACATGCAGACAGTTAGAGTTGACACTAAACTATTCTCTCCTGAGTATTTTTTAATGGGAATGAAGGGAGAGAAGCAGAGACAGATGGCTTGGGGGAAAAAGAGGGATATAACTTGCAAACATGTGTTTTCTGTTAGTGATAAGCCACCCATGGTTATGAGTGGTGGAATAGGCATGATGAGCTGCCCCTTGGGTGACTGTGCCAGAGTTGTTACTTGTCGTTGAGAGAGGTCTAAATGATGTGAGAGCTGTCATTGTGGAACTTGAGGCATTAGCTTTGGAAGTTTGGGTGTGGAATGATTAATATTGAGACAGAGAGAAAGGGAGAACAAGTAACCATAAATTGTGAAACAGTATTGAATTGAAAGGGGTCATAATTTTAGGAGTGGACCCCCAAATTTTTATCTATGGATCCATAAAGGGTTTTGAATACTTTGTAGGAAGGAGGATGCAAGAGGAAAAAAAGAGAGGAGGTAGATAAAAGGAAAGACAAAGAAAGAGACTGAAAAAGAAGGAGATCATCGATTATAACTGAAAGCAGCTTAAAGATCCTTCTAGCACAACCTCTTGATTTTACAGATGAAGACATTGAGGTCCCAAATGTTACATGACTATGCCAAGGCCACTTACGGAGTAAGTGGCAGAGGTAAAATTTCAACCTAGATCCCCTCACTCCAAAACCATTGCTCTTTGAGGTGAAAGGAAGAGAGAAGGAAGGGAAAGGGAGAGTTGGGTATAGCAGATGATATCATACTCTACTGAAGTTCAAGTCCAAAATCGACTTTCCCCTGGGTCTTTGTAATGATATCAGTTCACAGAAATTAAACTTTATATGATAACATCATCATATATTTAAAAGTAATAGGGAGGGGCAGCTAGGTGGCACAGTGGATAGAGCACCAGCCCTGGAGTTAGGAGTACCTGAGTTCAAATCTGGCCTCAGACACTTAATAATTACCTAGCTGTATGGCCTTGGGCAAGCCACTTAACCCCATTGCCTTGCAAAAAAAAACTTAAAAAAATAAAAAAATAAAAGTAATAGGGGCAGCTAGGTGGCACCATGGATAGAGCACTGGCTCTGGAGTCAGGAGCACCTGAGTTCAAATCCAGCCTCAGACATTTAATAATTACCTAGTTCTCTAGCCTTGGGCAAGCCACTTAACCCCATTTGCCTTGCAAAAAAAATATAACAGCAAGCTGTACATAATAGACTTGCAGTTACTTGTGCAATCTTTTTTTTAATTAAATCTATGTTATGTAAATGTATATTTTATTCCATAAATTAAAAACAAAATAATTTGTCTTTTAAAAAAGGAACTGGAAGACCAAAGTAAACAATGGTGACTAAAAATATAATATTTGGTTCTCAATTTCATATTGAATCATGAGGATAAACTAAAGAAGTAGAAAAAGGGAAATTCAAATTCCAGGGAGTAGCATGGTTAAGCTTGAGATGGAGGATACTTTGCATAATGAGTGTTGTAAAAAGGGATTCTCATTCAACCTTGGAAGTTCCTTCTAATTTCTAAACATTTCCTAAAATGGGCCTCCAAATCTATAACTCATTAGGATGAAGAAAAAAAATATCAGAGCTGACCTTAATGGAAAATAATTCAAGACCAAGGAGATAATGGCTCCATTGGCATAATATTGCCATGAGCATATTGGGAAATTGACTAGAAACTTTTCTGCTCCGGCTTTTGCTTTTCTCACTTTTAAAAATTAGGTTAGATTAAATGACATTAGAGTCCTTTTACACCTCCAAGACAGTATGATTCAATGTTGTAGCATTAGTCCCACTGTAACAAATAGTTATATTGAAGTTTTTGTTTCACCCAGAATACTAGACCTGATCTTTGAATATAGGGAGTACCTGAAGAAGAGCTTCTTTTACCAAAAATGCAAAATTGTCAAAAAAAATTAATAACATAATTCCCTTTGCATACATTGAATTTCATTCAACATTCTCATCTTCAATATGCATTAAAACTGACATCATAAATTCTAAGTAAGAAACACCATAAATCCTAAACATGACCTTGGTTTATTTCTTCTCTATTTATTATGATTGTCATTGACAGTTTTAGGCCCTGAGACCTGGCAATGTTCCCCCAATAGATTAGCAAGGTGTTATCCTGATGCCTACTGCTCCTTCTCAACAAGGCAAGGTCAAACTCAACACTTTCTCTGGCTTCCTTTTATTGCCTTCTTTTCACAGTCTAGTTGCTGAAAATAATTCTTTTCATTTAGGTGTTTATAACAAGAAGGCAGGGAGGGGAAGAGTTGTTTGTTTAGGTCTCTATAATAAAAGATGAAATAGAAACCTAAATAGAATTCTGATATTCTCCAGTCCTCAAGTCACTAATACAAATTTAAGTGTGTGTGTATACATATATAAGTATATACATATATATATATATATATGTGTGTGTGTGTGTGTGTGTGTGTATTATATATATATATATATATATATATATATATATGTATAATGACAAGGAAATGACTAAGGATTTGACTAATGTCCCAGTCCAACTTGGAAAGTCACCTGCTAGTCAATTAAAAAATAAGCACATGAGAATTAGTAGACTGATCTCTACTCCTTGGAGAGGCTAGCTAGAGGGTATAATCATTATCTCCAGGAATCATAAAGGATTTGCAATTGCACTAAACTCTATTTGTTTTGTTGTCGTTCATTCCCATCCAACTGTTCATGACCCCATTTGGGGTTTTCTTGGCAGAGATACTGGAGCGGTTTGCCATTTCCTTCTCCAACTCATTTTACAGATGAGGAACTAAGGCAAACAAGATTAAGGGTCATGCAGCTATCAAGTGATTGAGGTCGAATATGAACTCCTGAAAGATGAGTCTTCCTGATTCTAAGCCCAGTGCTCTATCCACTGCACTGCTTAGTTGCCCATAGATTCTGACTATATAGAATTCAAATCACCTCAATAGAACCAGAAATTTTCAAGAGACAAACTGAATTCAGAATAGCCATACATTGCAAATCTTATGCATGTGAGTGGCAACTATCTTAATCAGATAGTATATGGCACAAAATAACTTTCGTTAGCTTTGTACTTTTTACTAATTCACTTCCAATTTATTCTCAGTTATTCAAAAAGCGTGTATTAAGTATATATACTCTGTGTAAGGTATTGTATTAGATACTGGAGATCCAAAAACCAAGATAAAACAAGTCCCTATCTTCAAAGCAGCTCACAATCAAGGGAGTGGGTCAACCTAGAAATATAAGGAAAAATGAAATACATAGAAAATAAATCATCTGTCTGGCAGACTGTAATATAAAGGACCAATCTTGAAGTCAGCAAGGATCAAATTCAACCTCTCTGATAAATGCTGGCTGTGGGATTAGGTGCTGGACTCAGTGTACCCAACCTATACAGCTCTCTAAGATCATAAATTAAAGAGAAGTTGCCAATTTGCATCAATGATGGGGGAATTCCCAAAGTAGAATTTGACCGAACATTCAATAGATCACAGCAGACCCCTCAAAAACAATTTAGAATAGGGAAGAGTACTAATATTGGAGACATTTAATTTTGTTCAAGAAGTGAGCTTTATAGCAATTGGTTAAGGTTAAGTTCTCCCACCCCAATATGGGAAAGGCACAATGTCTGCCTAGTAACGGAAGGGTAGACAACTTGTGTAAAGCCACAGCCCAGACTACATTACTTGTTTGTGAATATGAGAGGGTGGAAGAGAAAAAACTGAGTCACAACATTTTCCATAGAACTACACATGCAAGCTTTGCCTCCATGAGAAGCCCTATGTGCTCTTGTCCTTCTCTGATGGGCAGAAGTTATTGAGTGGCTCCATGGTCCCTGTGGCATGTTCCAAAGAACATTGGCTGATGGGCCAGAAAGACCTAGGCACTCTGTAGGCCATAAACAGCAAGGACAGTTGACTTCTGGGCTCTCTTTTTGCAAGCAGCCACTTTGTTGGGATTTGACCATGACAGTTACACCCTGGATTTCCTGCAAGAGGTAGAAGATTTCTTTTCCCTGTCTCTCTCTCCAATCGCAACTATGACAGTTATATACCAATGTCAGTGAGAACATGTGTTTATCTAAATCAGTCTGAGTCTGGACCTCAAATCCCTGGCTGCCTCCTCTCCTTTGTCTGGCTTTTTCTGAGCACAAGTTGCTGCTAGTTTTTGAGTTCAAATGGCCCAGAGTCCTGGGATCTTGTGCAAGTTGTACAAAGTTGTACTTCCTACAACCATACCCTTCTTGAAGAAGACTACTACTGGGAAGACTGGCCAGAGGATCTGGACATTAATTCTTTTTTTGAAAAAGATTTTATTTGAATTTTACAATTTTTCCCCCCTAATCTTACTTCCCTCCCCCACCCCCACAGAAGGCAATTCACCAATCTTTACATTGTTTCCACGGTATACATTGATCCAAATTGAGTGTGATGAGAGAGAAATCATATCCTTAAGGAAGAAACACAAAGTATAAGAGATATAAAGATCAGACAATAAGATATCAGGGTTTTTTTTTCCTAAATTAAAGGTAATAGTCCTTGATCTTTCCTCAAACTCCAGTTCTTTCTCCGGATACTGATGGTACTCTCCTTTGCAGACAGCCCAAAATTGTCCCTGATTGTTGCACTGATGGAATGAGCAAATCCATTAAGGTTGATCATCACCCCCATGTTGCTGTTAAGGTGTACAATGTTCTGGCTCTGCTCATCTCGCTCAGCATCAGTTCATGCAAATCCCTCCAGGCTTCCCTGAATTCCCATCCCTCCTGGTTTCTAATAGAACAATAGTGTTCCATGACATACATATACCACAGTTGGCTAAGCCATTTCCCAATTGAAGGACATTTACTTGATTTCCAGTTCTTTGCCACCACAAACAGGGCTGCTATGAATATTTCTGTATAAGTGATGTTTTTACCCTTTTTCATCATCTCTTCAGGGTATAGGCCCAGTAGTGGTATTGCTGGATCAAAGGGTATGCTCATTTTTGTTGCCCTTTGGGCATAGTTCCAGACTGCTCTCCAGAAAGGTTAGAGGAGTTCACAGCTCTACCAACAATGTATTAGTTGGACATTAATTCTTAACTTACAGAGCTGACAGAGAGGAAAATGAAAACTCTTCAGCAATCCCACAGTTCTCCCTGGAGTCCATACTATCCCCCTACTAAAATATAATAAGGGTGATGAATTGCAGTTTATGTTTTAAATCTTCATTAATCCACCCTTATGGGTCTTTTGTATGTTGATCATTTCTTTGGTGGAAAAAAAACTGTCCTATAACTTACTTCTACTACTATATACATTGAATGATTTCCCCCCAGATCCTAGACACGAGCCAAGAAATTTTTCTTGAGATTCTCAGTTGGAAAAATAATGAGGTTGACAGTGTGAGGTAGATACTGGTGACCCTCCTACTTTTAGAAGTTAGTGTCAGAACATCTAGATGATGCAGAAAACAGAGTGGGAACCCTGAAACCAGAAGGACCTGAGTTCAAATTTGGCCTCAATCACTTGATACTTTCTATGTGACATTGGGCAAGTCACTTACCCAACAAAAACCAGAAATCAGTGTCCTCCAGGACTGAACCACAGTCACCTTGAGTTTAGAGATTAAGAAGAAATTTAACCCTTAGACTAAAAATTAAAAATGAATTAATCAAATTATTTCCCCTCTCTTTCCCAAAACATCTATTTCACATATAAAATCCATAATGATAAAATACTTTGGCCAATATCAAGCAGCTAGTTAGGGACAATTGTGAGTAGAATGAAGTTGTTCTGACTTTGGGGATAAGCAATCTTGCTGGAAAACTTGTTCCATATACCCTTCTAGCTCAAAAAAATCTATAATTCCATTTAAGTAGAATGAATCTATTCGATGTATGCCTCATATGTGTGATAATCAAAATGGAAGAATTTTGAGGTGCCGATAGCTCTCTTTTTTCAATAGGAGCAAATAGGAGATTTTTATTCCTCAATTAAAAACAATTCATAAATTTCCAGTCAAGAGGATATTACAACTACTAGAGCAGGATCCAAATCTCACTTATATCTTACAAAATTTTGCTTTTCTAAAAAACCTGACTTCAATTTGTAACATTAGCTACAATGGATCCAGGCTTTGCAAACACAGGTAATGAAAGAGAGATGCAGAAATCAATTTCTTGAGCTTAGTTCGAGATCACCTGCTTTCTAACATCCTCACCCATTCAATTTGTAAGACGCAATATTTATTATTTATTTAATGATTAAAGTATGGCCATGGCCATGTGGTTTATGGAACAATGTTCTTGAAGGTCTCTCTACTTTACTGTTAAAGTGAAGATAAAAATATTTGATGAGACTTGTGTGCTAATATCTCAAGATGAAAATGGACACATTACTATCATCAGCCAAACTCATTAAAGAGGAAATATGTTTCTTCTGTGCTAAAAGGCATCAAAAATTCAAATTGCTCATTTAGTAAAAGTAGCCATTAGTGTTTTTAATAGTAAAAAGGCCTCTGATAATTTCATTATGCCATCAAACTTACTTTGTACTACAATAAATCAGAGATCCACACTTTTCTCACTATAAAGGGTAATACCTTCACCTTTGCATATTACATGTATGACCTTGAGAAGTTAAATTCCATCTCCTGATTCTTGGTTTCTTCCTCTGGAAAATGTGGGGGTTGAGTTGAATGACCTTGGATGTCAACTAGGATCCCTATTAATAGATGACCTTAGAACATTGCTCTGGCCAAACATTCATTATTCTATAGACAACAGGGTTACAAGCCTCCCTAAATGTAGCCTGCTTCTTATACAACAAAGTCATGATGAATATATACCTTGCAAAAATGTAGCTAGATTGCTTCTAGGACTTTAATTGTGGTGGTAAATTTCGAGGGTGATGAGAACCTTTCAGAGTTTTATTTCCTTCCATGGCTAGACCCTCTCTTACTCTTGGCCAGATTCTGATCCCTTCAGCACTATTTAAACCTTGTGGCATCCTGAGGAGAGCTTTTCCTCTCCGCCTTTGGCCACCCCCTCCTATCTTGAAACACTTATACCTCTCGCAGAAGCACAGTACTATCTATTAATTAGAGAGGTGTTTCTATTCCATGGCTCTTTCCCAACTTAGCCTTCCTTCACGTCCCACAGCTAAGATACTTCACAATCTAGGGAGCGTTTCATTCCTTTCCTCCCACCATGCTCCTGACCTGATATCCTTGCCCCAGATAAAAACATTACTTTGAAAGATCATAGATTTCCAACAAGAAGAGAGACCTTAAGAGACCATTGAGTCAAAACACTTCCTTTAATAACTGAGAATATGGAAGACCAGATAGATTAAGTGTTTGTCCAGAATCACAGAATAAGCACCAGAGGCAGGTTGTGAACTCATGTCTTCCTTTCTCCAAGGTTATAACCATAAGTTTAGATAAGGAAGAACTTAATACACACTGCTTTAAGAGTCTCTCTCTCTCTCTCTCTCTGTGTGTACATATATGTATATATATGTATATATACATACATATATATATATATATATATATATATATAAAATTGTATATGCATATATATGTTTGGTCCAGGTAGAGGGAGATTTGTTTGGATGTATGGATGGATGATGGATGAATGGATGAATAAATGGATTTATAGACATATAAACATTTAATGAAAACCAGTATATTTAATCTTACAAAAGAAAAGATGTTTTATCTGGAAACTTCTGTGTATGACACCAATACAGTAATATTAGTCTGAAAATAAACATCCTCTATTTTGGGTTCCCTGGCTGCCCTGTCAATGTTTGGTGGTCTTGGGCACCAGTCTCCTTGGTGGATCCAGGGGAGTGAGTTCTCTAGCACATCCAAGGTCATGAAGAAGCCTTGCTTTGTATGTACTTCTATCCAAAAAGTTAACCATCAGCAATCTCAAAACGTCTATACCCGGACTCATAAAAATCACAAATTGCTAGAATATTGGTGTGCTTTTTGATATCAATAAATATTCATCTTTCTGAGTTTAATTCTAAACACTACTCTATGAAACACCTTTTCAGCTATATATAGGTCATGATTTTTAAAGCATTTATACAAAAGTTTACAGAAGATCTTAAAATCCAACTCTCCCATGGTACAGATGTCTGTGAGATTCAGGAACTCACCTAGGGTCAGCCAGGTCCTAAGTAGAAGAGGGGAGATTTCAACCCAGGGACTCTGCCTCCAAATTCAATTCACTTTTCACTGTGAAATGTCATTTGCTGCCTTTATTTTTCAGAGACTAAACAGGTATGGGCAGTGACTGGAACATTGGAATTTGAATAGGCTCAGTCACTTAGTAGCTGCCTTGAAAAGGCACTTAACCTCTGTGTGCCTCAGTTGCCTTATCTTAAAAATTTGGATAACTGTAGCACCTTTCTTTTAACATTGATCAAATGAGATATTTATAATTTAAATAGTAAATACTATCTATAATTTATTAGCAATGTTTTTGGCAATCTTAGTCCAAAGAAGAGATATGTTGTTTTCGTCCTTTGCAAAGTAAATTCTCCCTCTCATAAATACACACACACACACACACACACACACACACAAACACACACAAACACACACACAGCACTGAATATTCTTGACATAGGAGGGGCACTGGCTGTTTTTTATTTTTTCTGATGAGAAACTTCAGATATCAGATAAAAGAGACATATAAACCCTTTCTAAGAGAAGTAAATCCCTCTTAAACTATCTATGAGCTACTCTGGTAGGTAATACTGCAAGAGGTATCCACCAAGGAACCTTCCTCCCTGACTCTTATCTCCACTTTCATTTCCAGCAAAGATATTTGCTACAACAAAAACAGTGAGGTGGTTGCCAGACCCAGATTCTAGTGCAGGAGACAACTGACCTTTCCCTGCATTGTTGATTTGATATATAAAGGGATCTTACAAATCACAGGATCCTCATCTTACCTTGATGAGGAAACCAAGTTCCAGAGAGGGGAAGTAATTCGCCCAATATCACATGAGTAAAAAAACAACAGAGACAGAGATTATTGACCAATTTGCCTCCCAAAGTAGTTCTAAATACAGGGCCTGTTCATGAATTTCAATCCCTTCAGGAGATAGTTTAAGATCCTGTTTAACCCAGGTCCTCAGGGCCCCCTTAAATCAATTAAAAGTTTAGTGGGGAAAGAGGAGAAGAGAAGGAGATAGAGTATGGATGGTAAAACAACCCCAAGTAGACTACAAAATGTTAAGACCTACTTGGAGCAGAGTGAGGGCTGGAATTGATCCCCTAATGCTGATCTTGTTCAAATCCACATGTATTTGGATCATCCTGGACTTCACAGTGTGAACTAGGGGTGTCTCATGTTTGGTTTTGGCTGCTGGCACAAATAAGATGTCTGACTATTTTCAACAACTGCCTGTATATTTTCTTTCCTTTCTCTCCTATTCTGTAGGGACTTCTTGACCTCGACTAGAAACATCCTCAAATCTGTTTCACAGTTCTTCATTTTTCCATCCCAAATCTTTCTCAATATCACAGTCAGTACCTGGATCAGACAGATGTGTCACCAGCACCATGGGCCATCTCCCAGAGTAGACTAGGTTCCTGTTGGAGGTTCTGCCTGTCCAATACTGAATGAAATATGATTTCTCATTCTAGGTAGAATGTTCGGTTCTATGATAAAAGAGTGGGTAGAAGTGAAATTCACCTCGCACAGAGATGCACCTTCCCCACTAGGAATCCTCTTCAGCAGAAAAGCCCTCCAGCAGAAAAAGACCTTAATTATTGGAAGATAGACTAGGACTGGAAAAGAGCTACTCCAGACTCATGAACAACAAAATCAGCAGGGAGGTTGCTGCAGCTGAGAAACCCAAGGGAGGGGTTACTTGAAAAACATGTTTCTCTCTTACTGGCCTGCTGAGAACTTTTGAACTCAAATGTAAAAAGTTTAAAGATGAAAAAGGAAAGAATCAGAAAAAGAAATCCTGTAATTCATTGCCTATTTCTCTTCTGATCACTATTTTTTTGAACAACCATCAGAAAAAAAAATCATAGAATCTTGGGATAGCAGAATCTCAAAGATCATCAAATCCAACCCACATCCAAGAGAATTGCCACTAAAAAAGGGGGAACTCATGACCTCCTGATTACCTGTCCATCTTCGGCCAACCCCAATTGCTAGGTTTGCTTCTCCTTTATATGATTCCTACATCTATGCCTTTGAAATTTTCATTCCTTGATCCTCATGATGCCCCCTAGAGGCAAACAGCATTACCTCAACCCTTCTTTTCTATGACAATCCAACCCTTTAAACACTAGGAGGCAGCTATCTTGATCTATTCCATCCACTCCAAGAAGTTGTCTCTTCTCCATGCTAAACATATGAAGGTGCTTCAAGGAATCCTTCATGTTGTGAATTTGAGAACTTTGACCAGAGCAATTTGGAATTATGCCCAAAGGGCAAGAAAAATGCTACATATCCAACAATATCTCTATTGGGTCTATACCCTGAAGAGATCGTGAAAAAGGATAAAAGCATCACTTATACAAAAATATTCATAGCAGCCCTGTTTGTGGTGGCAAAGAAGTGAAAATTGAGGGAATGTCCCTCAATTGGTAAATGGCTTAATAAACTGTGGTATGTATGTCATGGAATACTCTTGTTCTATTAGAAAACAGGAGAGATGGGAATTCAGGGAAGCATGGAAGGATTTGCATGAACTGATGCTGAGTGAGATGAGCAGAACAAGAACAACATTGTACACCCTAACGGCAACATGGGGGTTAGGATCAACCTTGATGGACTTACTCATTCCATCACTGCAATCAGGGACAATTTGGGGCTGTCTGTGATAGAGAATACCATCTGTATCCAAAGAAAGAACTGTGGAGTTTAAACAAAGACCAAAGACTACTACCTTCAATTTTAGAAAAGAGTTGTTTTCTGTACTACATAATTTTACTATCTCTGATATTTTATTTTTTCCTCAAGGATATTATTTTTTCTCTCAACATATTCAATTTTGATCAATGTATAGTATAGAAACAATGTAAAGATTATCAGATTGCCTTCTGTGGGGGAAAAGGGGGAGAGAAGAAGGTTGGATGGGGGGAATTATAAAATTCAAAACATTACAAAAAAATGAAAGGTAGAAACCTTGACCATCCCTACCCTCCTTATCACCATCTTCTAGAAGTTAACCAGTTTACTGTACTTTCCTAAAATGAAGCAGGAATCCAAATACTATCTAACCAGGGCCAGAGACATGAAACTGCCTGTCACTTCTCTGGATATTTGAATTTCTTAATGCAGCCTAATAAGCTTTCTTGAAAGAGATTTCATTAACACTTACTTCGGGCTACTTGGGTTCTAGATACTACTTTTGACTACAGGATCACACAGGTGCCTCATTGCACCTGATTAAAACCCCCAGATATTTTTTCAGATGAAATTGGTTTTAGCCATGCCTTTTTTACATACTGTTTTAATTCCAGGGGAAAAAATAATTATAACATAAGAACTACTAATATTTGCATATAACTTTACACACATAGCATTTAGGTGTTATTATTATTACCCCCATTTTACAGATGAAGAAACTGAGACTGAGAGAAATTAAGTGACTTTCCCAGTGTCACAAACTGACCAAATATCTGAGGTTTGATTAGAACTCAGAACTGTTCGACTGCAAGTCCAACATCCATCCTATTCATCACACCACTAGCTATCATGGAAACAAAGCTTTATCTATAAAACAAAATCCCACTAGAATATTCTTATGCCCTACTGATGAGGAAGAAGCTGTCTCACAAGGGCAGAGTGACCTCTTAGACAACAGAAAGCTTTTGTTGCCACAGATTTAGAATTTTATAATATTCTAATATGGGAAAAGTCATTTTCTTTCTGATTATGTTTCTTCCCAACACATATATTATAACCAACCACATGAAACTTAAAGCTTTTGATTTATTCATCTTTCAAACCACCTATGCCCAAGCCCAACCCAAAGAGAAATTAGAGCAACAGAGAACCATCTATCACATTTGGAATTAAAAACTTTCCCAAATCAAGAAGATTTGTCCTTTCTACCCCCTATATCCTTGATCAATAAGGAATGGTCTCCTCCCAAAGTCAAGGAAATTCAGAAAGCTCTCACAAAATGCCCTGAATTTTGTGAACTGAAGCTTCAACCTTACCCACTAAATAAAAGGCTTTTGACATTCAATAAACAATTGGTCTGAATGTTACTATTAAAATTATGACCTAAAGATTTCATAAGACCCATTCTCAATCTGAATATTTCCAAGTCTTGCCTTTATTACTGACTGATAAATATGCAGACAATGATGCTTGGGGACTTTTAATTACCAGACTGCTATTACAGCTGCTAGGCTAAAAACCTGCATTGGACTCAGATTTCATTTTCCTTTAAGTAAATAAAGGTGCCTAAATGTAATTGACTGATCTTTTGAAATAATATATACATATATATATATATATATATATATATGTTTTCATTTCTAATTCATTTGAATGACCCCATATCAAAATGACTTCATCTCTCATTTCCAAAATATTTACAAATTCCATTAAATGATAGAAAATCACTTAGATAGGAATAACAAGTCAGCCACCCAACTCCAGAAAGTATTTTGTAGGACTGGATGGATGGCACCTTTTCCTATGATTCTGCCTCTGTATTCTTGGTCTTCGCCATATGCAGCCTCTCCTCTCTTCTTCATAGGTAGGACCTCATATCTCAGGAATATTTACACAATACATGATAGGCAGAGGGAAACTGGATCTTTCTGCATTGCAGTTTAAAATTTGAATTCTAGACAGGATGCTAATTGTTTCAAAGTTCTCAGTTTAACAGACTTTGAAACAGACTTCCAGATGCACTGCAAACTCCATTCAAGTCCACATTTCAGTCAATCATCATTCAAAAATGGTGATTAAGTTCCAACTATGAGTTAGTAGCCTAGTCAGGGAAGCTAGGTGGTACAGTGAATAGAGCACCGGTCTTGGAGTCAGGATGATGGGAGTTTCAATCCAGTCAAGGACACTTGACTTTTTTTTTAGCTTTTTGCAAGGCAAATGAGGTTAAGTGGCTTGCCCAAGGCCACACAGCTAGGTAATTAAGTGTCTGAGCCGGATTTGACCTCAGGTACTCCTGACTCCAAGGCTGGTGCTTTATTCGCTGTGCCACCTAGCTGCCCCTCAGACACTTGAGACTCTTATTAGCTATGTGGTCTTAGTTAATTTGCCTCACCTTCAGGGCCATCTCAAGTTTTACTGTCCTTATCTGGCCACTGGCCCCAGAAGGCTACAAAGGAGAAAGTGATGCTGGTGACTTAGCACATCCCCCCCTCACTCAAATCCAGTTCATGTGCTTGTCATGGCATCATCTTCCTGACATTGTAGTCTTCTTCAAGAATGAAGGAAAAAGAACATTTAAAAAAAACTCATCAGACTAGCCTAGGCACAGAGGAGAAAAGAAGGCTCACTTCTGGAACTTAGAATAAAATGGAGTAGTGTCATAGAGTAAAAAGCATATCTAGAAGTGAGACTCAATTGTATTTAGTTGTCATTCAGTCATTTCAGTTGAGTCGATTCTTGGTGACTCCATTTTAGAGTCTTTCTGGCAAAGATAATTGAGTGGTTTGCCATTTCCTACTCCAGCTCATTTTACAGATAAGAAACTGAGGCAAATAGGGCACTTGATTTCTCAGGATCACACAGATAGTATTTCTGAGACCAGATTTAAATCCAGGTCTTATTGGTTTTGGTCCCAACTCTATTCACTTAAGTCACCGAGTTGCCCTAGTTAGTAAGTGCACAATAATCACCTATGGCTTTACCCAGGCACAATAATAGATTCTGGAGATACAAGGCCAACTTATGATAAAATAGTTTCTGCCCCACAAAATGCTTATGCTCTATAGGAAAAGATGAAAAAGAAATGGGCTGCATTCCCTACCCTGACCCTTATTATGTAATTTTGACTAAATGATTGCAGCTTAACAATTCTCAGTTCTGTTTGGTTTGGTTTTTAATCTAGAACTCAGTTGTGTTAAATAATCTCTAAGATCCCTTTCAGATTTGGGTGAGTATAAAGTAAAAAGTGAAGACATATTTTATACAATTTAATTTACAGGAATTCAATTATATCAATTCAAAGGAAAAAGAGAGAGTGGGAGGCATAATTATTTAAAGTGGATAAAGACTAGCTCCGCAATTTCATGTGCAGAGGAAACATCCACAGATCAATAGCTTCTCTGGAACTCAATTTTCTGGAGCTAGTATAAGAGATTCTGACTTGACCACGGTCACCCTGCCAACATGTTTCAGAGAAAAGATTTGAGCCCAGGCCTCCCTGCCCATCATGGCAGATTGCCTTCCACTTAAATAGTGAGGAAAATTCTACCTGGTATTTTCAATCAATGGACCTAGGTTCCAAATTAGTAGGGATTTATATCCAAATAAGATATGGTTCTGATGTTTCCTTCTAATACCTCCTCAATTAGATTTTGAAAGACTATCCATTTGTGGCTGAAACCATAACAGCTGGCAGAAGCCAAGGCAAACCAATGACTCTTCCTCTTACAATGGAAGGAGTACCCCTCAAGGGTTCCAGTGGGCTTCTCCAACATCAGTTGACGAGCAGTACTAGATTTTTCATGACATTCATCTCTATTCACCACTTTGGATCCAGGGTTCAGAACCCACTCACTTTCAATCAGTCAAGAGCAAAACAGAAACAATATATCTTATGGGAAATTCAAGAGAAGGGGTTTGTTTGGGTTTGCACAATTCTTCACAGCTTCAGAAATCAACATCTATGTAAGATGAGACAACCCTACCATGTGAGAATACTAAGAAAGATTCAGAATACTTTCCTATTTCAGAGGAAATAGAAATCAACCCTAGCTTGGGAAACTTTTCAATAACATTCCAGAGGAAATGGTATTTGAGCTAAGTTTTAAAGGATAATTGAGTTTGTATGGAGTATAGCAGATATCCCAGTTTCTTTCTCTCTCTCTCTCTCTCTCTCTCTCTCTCTCTCTCTCTCTCTCTCTCTCTCTCTCTCTCTCTGTCTGTCTCTCTCTCTCTCCCTCCCTCCCTCCCATCTCTTTGAACTATATCTCAAATCTTCCTACCTCTTATCTCCTGTAGGACTTCTATCTAGTACATTTTAAGCACTTAAGAAAATTATTTATTAACTCACACTTTCTCTGGTTCATTTCAGAAGGGACAAAACAAAAGTCTATGAATGTAAACCAATGACCGACTGTTTAATAGAATGAGACTGAATCATGTATTTTCATAGGATTCCTGATTATATTCTGGTTCTTGACCAGTCAGTCTCTTCTTTTGTAGATACATCCTCGGGACACCTATAGTTGCGATGCCATGAGCCACCAGTCCCAAATACTATCATTCCAAATTCCATTTAGAACCTTGAATATCTAATTTGAGGAAGAACCATCAGTTACTCTTTGCTAAGACTATCTTTCTATAGGTTCTCCAAATCCCACCCTTTCCCAGGTCCTCTAGAACAACATCAGACAATTATCTTCTCTTCATCACGCATCTTTTGCCTCTCCATCTCTATTGGCATCTTGCTATCTGCCTATAAACATGCAAACCAGCCTAGAAAGCTTTTTAGGATCATAGAAATAGACCAGGAAGGGTCTCAAACATCTCAAAGGACATCTAGTCCATGACAGATGTGGAAAATGAGACTCAGAGGTATTGGGTCAATTAGTTCAACTAGCATTTATTTTAGGTATTCTGTGCCAACTGCTGTGGATACAATAAAAGGCAAAAAAAACCATTCTGTCTTTTAAGGGGCTCAAAATCTCCTAAGTCACAAGGGTAGTAATACCAGAAATGGGAACTGAACACAGGTCCTCTAAACTTCAGATCTGATATTCACTCCACTGTGCCACATTGCCTTCATCCTTTTGGCTATTCAGTTACTACTTTACATTTTTTTGGTGGATTGAATTTAAATCTTTTTTATCCACTAACCAGGCTTGAAACAGAACTGTTTGGCCTCCATTCTATCAGAGTGGGGCTTATTGATCACTCTTTTTTTTTAGATTTTTGCAAGGTAATGGGCTTAAGTGGCTTGCCCAAGGCCACACAGCTAGGTAATTATTAAGTATCTGAGACCAGATTTGAACCCAGGTACTCCTGACTCCAAGGCCAGTGCTTTATCCACTATGCCACCTAGCTGCCCCCTTGATCACTCTTAAAATGCAAACAAAGCCAGAAACTAAATACTGTAAGTTATGATCATCTATTACTCAATGTGAATAAATGATCCAAAGAGCAAAGGTTTAAGGGGGAATAAACTTTACTGAGGAATGAAAGACATGGGCCATGGATCTGAAGGTTAGGAATGGTCAGTTCAGTTATAGGAAATCTCAAGGCTCCCTTTCCCAATAGAGAAGACAGACTAGTCCCTGAATGACTCCTTCCTTGGGTAGGTCTTTATCCAGGTGGAAAAATCCATACTCCCTCAAAAAGTTTCTTATTTACAATGACAGAGAAATAATATTGAGATGAGAAATTTTGTTGTTTTTTAATACTTGCCTTATTTAATGTTTGTCACTCATTCAAAATTAGTTAAATCTGACAAAATCTCCATGAACTGTGGAACTCCATTGTTTAAGCTGGAGGTTCCCTATAGACTAATGGGAAGAACAGCATGGTTTTCAAGGAAAATCATTAGATTTGTAATCAAAACATTAGGTCAGAATCTTATCTCTCCTACTTAAAATCTATGTGAACTTAGGAAAGTCACCTACCCTCTCTGGGCCTCAGTTTCCTTACCTGTAAGATAATCTATCTCAGGCTACCCATAACTCTTAAATCTATGATCATGTAATTGGTCTACTTCCCACTCTCATCCCCAGTGGTGAACTACAAAAGTCAAAATATATTGCAAATATATAAAAGGTATTATGAGAGGCTGAAGTTCCAAAAAATGCATATTAAATTCAAATTTAAAAGGAAATTATTTAAGAAACTATATATCCCACTGATTTCCCATTTCATGTTAGGGCAACTAAATGGATTGCTATTAGTGCTGGTTAATTGAGGTGTTACACAAGGGTGATAGCCATTTAAGCACTTATGCCTTTCAGCTGGCATTTCCTTCTCCACCACCACCTTTCTGCCCTTTGTTCTTTCTTGCCTTCTACTTTACTCTCAGTCCCACTGATTCATGGGGATATTAGAAGGTTTAGCTTATTTAGTTGAGCTCACAAAGGCAAAGAAATCATAAAATTACCAAAGAAGGTCAGATCAATGGCATCTGTTCCTATATTCTCCCTCTGGCAACTGCAGAAAGAGATTTTTTAGGGAACAGAAGAGTTGCCTTTTCTGATATTATCTTAAAAGTTTGGTGGTAGGAGGTAAAAGACATTAATGAGTACAACTATACATTGACTACAAGGTTTTATGGAAACCTTTTTCTTGGACTCATATTTTCAACTTCATTCAAAAAGTATCTATTATTAACCCTCTATACACCAGACATTTTAGAACAGAAGGAAGATACAAAGACAAAAAACAAAGACCCTACTCTCTACCAAGAGGAATTAATGGGGGGGGGGGGGGAATTACTGCACAAGATGATCAAATGGAGCTATTTCCCCTGATAAAATTATATGAAGATGGCCATTGTCAATTCCTGATCAAACTAAAGAATTTTCTCCATCAAACCCACTGGATTAAAGAGCATTAACCATTATAGGAAAGCCATTGACAGGACAAAGATAGCTTCTAGTAATTGGCTGACTTGAGTGGCTAATAAAAGCAGGATGACCCCATTTCCTGAGTTCTTAGCTCTAGAGATTTGAAGGTCATTTTGCACTTTCTTCCAAAGCACAGAAAGGGGAGAATTCATTTTTCTCCCCTATGTACCACTACAAGGTGACAGCTTGAAAAGCAGATCATGGTAAGAAACAAATGAGGGTTCTAGGACAATGTTCCTAGACCCCAGCCTCTCATGTAAAGAGAGCAGATTTTGAATTTTTAGCAGAAAATGCAGATCTTCCTGAAGAGTAACAATTTTAAGAGTTTCCTTGATGATATTCCCGATATCAAGAGTTCCATAATTTCAAAGTCTGGGCACCAGAACAACTAAAGATCAAAGATTTCCTACAGAAGAATGCTTCTTTGAGAAGGAAAAAGAAGTTCTCCATGATTCATGTGATACATCCAAGGGTTTGCTGGGAAATGTTTAACAACCAGCTCTCTGAAAAAAAAATATCCCTACAGCACTCTTAACTTTAAATAGCATTATTGACATTGTCTCCATCATTTCTTAATTCTAAACAATCAACAAAACAATAAATCAAGACATGATTTATAATGTTTGTTCATCTCCAAGGTAGAAAGTTATTAAAAATTTAACAATTGACTCTGAGGAGTCAGTACAAGTTGGCTCCAGCACAGACCTGGGCCTACAGCCCACATGGAACATAAAATCAATTAGTAACAGAACAAATACAAGGGGGGGGGGGGCTCTGTTTGTTCAGAAGAGTTCAAAACATGCTTTGGTGGAGCTACAGGATAGTATTTTAAACCTTGGGGGTTAAAATGGGAAAAGAGCAATAGCAAGTCCAAGGTTAGTTCCTCTCTTAAAGAGAAACTGATAGCTGATCAATTGAAGAATTTTCTCCATCAGACCCACTGGATTAAAGAGCATTAAACCATTGATGGGACAAAAACAGCTCCTAGTGACTGGCTGACTTCAGTGGCTACTAAAGAGCAAGATGTTCCCATTTCCTGGGCTCTTACCTCTAGAGAATTGAATGTTACTTTGTACTTTCTTCCAAAGCACAGGAAGGGGAAAATTCATTTCTCTTCTATGTATTATCATGGACTTTGACTTGGACATTTTCTGTAAGGTAAATAATTGCTGTTCTATAACCCAATAATCCTATTGAACATTGAATGCCTATTCAAGATTGTGCCACCCATGTTCAGGGACACCTTGGACCCAAGCAATGCCTAAGTTTTATTTTGTTTACTATTCTGGATTAATCCAGGTAAGGATGAAATAAAGCTAGAGGAACTGTTTCATTGGGTAAAACCCCCAGATTGGAACTCAGAATAGTCCAGATTAGCATCCTTTGGAATTAGATTTACCCAAGCTATATTTACAAAGTAAATGCAGTGATTAAGGGAAATAGAAGAAAGCAAAGATTAGGAACTGAGAGAAATGAAAAAAGGCCTTGGGGAGGAGGCGATATGTGAACTGAACCTTAAAGGAATCTAGGTGGAAGTGAGGAGAAAGGACAAGCCAAGGATGCCGGACAGCCTGTGCAAAGTCCCAAAGACAGGAAATGGAATGTTATCCCTGAATAATAAGATGGACATTTTGGCTGGAAAATAGATTGTGTGATGATAAGGAATGTACAATAAGCCTAGAAAGATAGCCTGGAGCCAGTCAGTGAAAGCTTTAAATGTCAGAGAAGAGTTTGGATCTTATCCTAGAAGCAAGAGAGAGTAGAGGGAGTCTTGGGAGCCACTCAAGCAGGGGCAGGATGTGGTCAGACCTGTGCTTTGGAAATATCAATTTGGCAGCTGAGGAAAGGATGAATTGGAGAGAAAGTGAAGACAGTAAAGATTTTGTAAATGTTACCTGTATAATATAACCCCCCCCCAAGGACTTTGGGGTTTGAGCCCTATAGGTCAATATCTCTTCCTTTAGTTCATTGTCATCACCTGAATTATTATAGAAAATATTCCAACAGAGCACTCCAATGCAGCACATGTCTACACAAGTAGGAAGCAATAGAGAAAGCGATAAGTGATGAATAACTGAACTGGGGAAGAAATATAGTCAAAGTGAAATAGATTAGACTAGGCGACTGACTGGATAGGAGAGGTGAGGAAAGAGATAAAGGACTAGAGCCCAGCAAAGAAACTAGAGTCAGGGATCATGGAGGGGTGGTATCATCTCCATAACAATAATTAACTAAACCTGGAGGAGCTGATAAGATCACTGAGGAAATGGAAACATGGAGATAAAAGATGAGGAAAGAATCTTGGAGGACATCAACAATAAGGAACTCTTGCTCTCTCCTTTTCTTACCATCTCCTGGGGGGAGGGGGACAAACAAGCAAACCAATCTACCTTCCACACTTAAAACCTTCACTTCCTTTCCCCTTAATTTTTCTCAACCTTTACATATATATGTGTATGTGTGTGTATGTGTGTGTGTGTGTGTGTATATACAGATATAGATATATATACATATACACACAGCTTCTGACCTTGCCACTCAAACAAAACTGCCCTCCATTTGACCAATAACCTTGACAAATGTCCAATTTATTGGCTGTTTCTCAGTCCTCCTTCTGGACCATCTTTTGGAGGCCATATTTTTATACTGATTAAAGGAAGTCAGAGTCAGTTTGAAGAGGCTCCCAAAGGTAAACTTACATTTTTAGAGTGAGAAGAAATCAAACAATACAAATCAATGCCTGATTTATCATTTTGTTGATTATCTAGACTTAAGAAATGATGGAAAAAATAATAATAATGTAGATTAAATTTAAATGTGTGTTGTATGTACAGTTTTCTCCAGAGATCCAGATGTTAAACATTTTACTAGCATACCTGTGAAAGTAATAGTCCTCTTATTTGCTTTAAACTTGTCATGCTTCAAAGAATCCATTTGGTGATTGAATTCATTCTTCATCCCATTTATATACTTCTTGTTTGCATAATTTTCAGTCATATGAAGCAGCTGGTGGTGGAATAAAGGGAGTATTACATTTAGAGCATCAGCATCAACTGAGGGAAAATCCTCAGATATTAAAAATATTGATTTATATGAACACAGAAGGCACAAGTCTATGTTCATGCCATCTATAGCCATTCTTTATATTCCACTCTGACCATTTTGGTACCTTCTGTCCTTTCTGTCCTGCTACCGTACTGGTCTTTGCCTTCTACCTTTCCTCTGCCCACATACACCAGCTCTGGAACCATAATCAAATCAATATTTCCAGTACTGATGTCTCCACTCAACAATCCTGGGACTTCCTAAACCAAACTACCCATCCTTCAAAATATTATTTCTTCTAATTAAGTAAAAATTTCATGAGGAAGGACTCTATGTAATAGATCTGATCACAGTCCTTGCTAAGTATTTTTTCATTAATTCAGGAAATTCTAACAGTTCTGCTCCTTTATTGCCTTGAATTCACACTGCTTTGCCCATCTCCTATGAAAAGATACACACACTCATACACCCAATCTGAGGCTCTGACAGACCACTCTAATGAGGAATCCAAACCTCCCCAGAAGCTTCTCTGGAACACAGCACAGAGCCAACCTGGTGTTCTTTCCTCTTGGTTACTGCTCATTTCATCTGGCACTTTTTAAACAGCTGGAGCACATTGTGGCCTGCTGTGGACCATGTGGAATGTATTTTGCTTGCCAGCTTCTGTGATTGAGGGAAGATGCTACATGCCCTTCAATTTACCTCTAGAGAAGCATTGTGTTTCCTTTTTACCCACAGGATGTCCAAGAGAACACAGTGTACCACAGAGCTGGCCATTCCAATTTCTTCTAGGAATTCTCACAATCACATTGGAAAGGGAGGCCAACTAGAAAAGACCATGCCAATCTCATGAAAAATTATATTTCTAAGTATCAGGAATTGAGGTGATTGCCCCCATCTTCCACTCTTATGATAACAGAATCTAGAGAAAAAGGAGATTACTTATGTAAAAGAACTGTAGTGGACCTTCAACATGCCCTTAAGATAGGTCATGCCCCCCCAGGAAAGAGAGATATGGAAGAAAAACTAAGATTCACCAACCCTAGGTAGTTGGAGAAAAGATTAGATTATCTAATCCAACTACCCCCCATATTCATTGTAGGATGATTACTACTACTACTGTTGCTACTACTGCTACTACTATTACTACTGTTGCTACTACTGCTACTACTGTTGCTACTACTACTGCTACTACTGTTGCTGCTACTGTTGCTGCTACTGCTACTGTTGCTACTACTGCTGCTACTGCTGCTGCTACTGCTGCTACTGTTGCTACTACTGCTGCTACTGTTGCTACTACTGCTGCTACTGCTACTGTTGCTACTACTGCTGCTACTGCTGCTGCTACTGCTGCTACTGTTGCTACTACTGCTGCTACTGTTGCTACTACTGCTGCTACTACTGTTGCTACTGTTGCTACTACTGCTGCTACTGTTGCTACTGTTGCTACTACTGCTGCTACTACTGTTGCTACTGTTGCTACTACTGTTGCTACTGTTGCTACTACTGCTGCTACTACTGTTGCTACTACTGCTGCTACTGTTGCTACTGTTGCTACTACTGCTGCTACTGTTGCTACTACTGCTGCTACTACTGTTGCTACTGTTGCTACTACTGCTGCTACTGTTCCTACTACTGTTGCTACTGTTGCTACTACTGTGGCTACTGTTGCTACTACTGTGGCTACTGTTGCTACTACTGCTGCTACTGTTGCTACTACTGTTGCTACTACTACTGCTACTGTTGCTGCTACTGTTGCAACTACTGCTGCTACTATTGCTACTACTATGGCTACTACTGCTGCTACTGTTGCTACTGTGGCTACTACTGCTGCTACTGTTGCTACTACTGTGGCTACTACTGCTGCTACTGTTGCTACTACTGCTGCTACTGTTGCTACTACTGCTGCTATACTGTTGCTACTACTGCTGCTAGTGTTGCTGCTACTGTTGCTGCTACTGTTGCTACTACTGCTGCTACTGTTGCTACTGTTGCTACTACTTCTGCTACTGTTGCTGCTACTGCTGCTACTGTTGCTACTACTGCTGCTCCTGTTGCTGCTACTGTTGCTACTACTACTGCTACTGTTGCTACTACTGCTGCTACTGTTGCTACTACTGCTACTGTTGCTGCTACTGTTGTTGCTACTGTTGCTGCTGCTACTGTTGCTACTACTGCTACTACTGTGCTGCTACTGTTGCTACTACTGCTACTACTACTACTGTTGCTACTACTACTGCCACTGTTGCTACTACTTCTACTACTGTTGCTGCTACTGTTGCTACTACTACTACTACTGTTACTACTACTGCTACTGTTGCTACTACTGCTACTGTTGCTACTACTGCTACTGCTACTACTGTTGCTACTACTGCTACTGCTACTGCTGTTGCTACTACTACTACTGTTGCTACTACTATTGTTGCTACTACCGCTACTGTTACTATTGCTACTGCTATTGCTACTACTGCTACTGCTGCTGCTACTACTACTATTACTATTCAGTGACTTTCCACTCATTTAACTACTTACTGTTCATCACACTCTATACCTCATCTCCCACCTTCCATTTCTGATCACCATATCTTTGCACTTGCTGTTCCTTATGTCTGGAAAGTTCTCTCTTCTCAACAGCACCTATTGCATCTCTGGTTTCCATTAAGACTCACTCCTTTCTGGTACCAATGTTCACAAGCTAATTTACTTCCTAAAAATTACCTTTTGTAGTTGCCCATGCTCTCTCTCCATGAGAATATAGGTTTCTTGAGGCCAAGGACTATTTCAATGTTATCTTTGTTTCAACAGCACATAGTACAATGTCTGACCTATAGCAGGAATTACATTCATATATATACATATATATGTATATATGTGTATATATATATATATATGTATATATATATATATATATATATACAGAGAGAGAGACATCATGTATATATAGATACTAATTTGCAGTCTTTTCCCTCTGATATATTAAATCAAAGGTGTAAGATTGAATCAATTTCCTCTACATAGCCTAAATCAATTAACTAGATTTCTAACTTTCCAAAATAACTTTTTTAATGAAATTTATCAATTTTGTTATGTTTTACAAATTATCAGATGCTGTTCTTCATCTATAAATGCTCTGGAAAGTCCCTTGGAGTTATGTTTTTTTTCAGTATTTATGAGACAAGTCTTACTTTCTGAAGATTTTTTTTAAAAAATCAGAAACCTTAACATTTACCCTCAAGAGGCTTATAATGTATTGGAGACAAAACAAAGATGAATTAACTCAGCATAAATAAATGATTATGTAAAAACAAACAACCAACATCAAAACTAATGTTGAACAAAGCTATCTATTCGGGTGTAATATAGCACATCATGAAAACTTAACAAGGACATGGGAGCTGTCTTCAAGTATGTGAAGGGCTGTCACCTGGAAAAAAAGATTAGATTTATTCATTCTGCTTGGCTCCAGAGGGCAGAATAAGGAGAAATGCATGGAAGATGCAAAGGAACAAATTTATGTTTAATGTCAGAAAAAACTTGCTCATAGTTCAAACTGTTCCCAACTGGAATGGGTTGCCTCAGGAGGAAGGGAGCTGCCCCTCATTATGGGGGCATCACTGAGCAGCAGCTGAATGACCATTTCCAGGGTATATTATAAAAGAGATAGATAAGAAGTATGAGAGACAGGATTAGAAAGCAGGTGCCAACAAATAAATTCACCACCTCCCTGCCAAGAACTGATAGCTTCATTAAATTGAATTTTGTTGTGGTGGTTGTTCAGTCATGTGTGATTGCTCATGACCCCATTTTGGAGTTTTCTTGGTAAAATATTGAAGTGGTTTGGCCTTTCCTTCTCTATGTCATTTTACAAATGAGGAAACTGGGGCAAACAGGGTTAAGTGACTAGCCCAAGGTCACACTAGCCTTCTTGACTCCAGGTCTGGTGCTCCAGGTATTGGGCCACTTGGGAGTCCATTAAGTTGGGTACCGGGTGCTTTTCCAGATTCCACACTGGGCCAAGAAGGCAACCTGACTAAATACTTAATTGTTAGTAGAGACGGATAAAGAACTAAAAATGGGGTAATTTGGGGGCTAAATATGTATCCAAGGAGTTTGTCTTTCTAGTTATGATCTTTATATAAGCTGAAATGTCAGTTGGTCACCTCAAAGAAGTAAGACAGAGAAGAGCTCTTACATCTTTTTAATGACAACTGAAGTTGGGAGAGGGAAAGCTCAGACCTCCTCAAATCAAATAGAAAAGGAAAGGAAAGAAGATGAAGAAAGAGAGTAAAATTGGATTCCAAAGGTTTAACCTCTCTGGAAATGTATCATTTGTTCTAGATGTAGAGTACAAGGGTTTTTAGGGACCATTTAATCCAACTCAGCTAGGGCAGCTAGGTAGCATAGATAGAGCACTAACTTTGGAATCAGGAAGAGTGGAGTTCAAATCCAACCTCAGATAATTGAAATTTACTGTGACCTTGAGCAAGTCACTTCACCCCAATTGCCTACATTCAAGGCCACTTCCGATCATCCTGATTCATATCTAGTCATTGGATCCAGATACCTCTGGAGAAAAAAGTGAGGCTGGTGACAGCATACACACACACACACCCAGTCACCCATGTATAAATCATATTCTTGTCATGGCATCACCTCCCTGTTGTCATGGTCTTCTTTGAGAATGAAGGACAGACAACAACTCCCTAGAAAACTAAGGTCCATTGAGGTAAAGTGATTTACCCAAGGTCATGCAGGTAGTATCTGAGACAGGGTTTGAATCCAGGTCCTTTGACTCCTGAACTAGAGTTCTTTCCATTGTATCATCCTGTATCCAGAATCTCTAGGTTAATGAAACCAAAATCCTAATTCCTTCTAAATGATCATTGCTTAGCAACTGCAAGGTGGCACCATACAATTCTGGGCCTAGAGTCTTCCTGAATTCAAATCCAGCCTCAGATACTTCCTAAATGCATGACCCCGGCTGGGTAAGTCACTTAACTGTGTTTGTCTCAGTTTCCTCATCTGGAAAATGAGTGGGAGAAGAAACCAGCAAAGCACTCCAGTGTCCTCTTAATCTAAGTGGAGTTATGAAGATTCAGAAATAATTCAACAACAGCATCATCCCTTAATCATTGGATTTCATTAAAATCCACAAACAAATAAAAGGTAATCCATTCTTAAAGATCCCTCTCGTAAACAAGTCTACAAATAGCAATATTTTTGGTTCTTCCTCTAACCCACCAAGGCAGGAACCTAGATAAGACATTCCTCTCCTCAGGGAAGGAAGTCAGCCTCCTCTTCACAGTGTTCATGATTACATTTGCTTGTCTCTATTATCCTAAGCTGTAAGCCCTGGCAATGAATGAGGATGAGTGTTGCCACTCAGCTTGGCTCCAATCCATCACAGAGGCATTAGTAAAGAGCATGGGTTTGGGGAGAGCATTGGGGTCTATTACTGTTTCTCCATCCTCTTTATGGGAACTTCAGATCAGTTCTTTACATTTTGCTTAGGTTATTATAGACCTGAGAAAGTATTCTTGGCATATTACTTTAGTAGAAGTTATTCAAGGAGTGAGTCTGCCCCATATTGATCAGATGAAGGCTTAAGGTAAGAGTGGTAGGGACCTCATTGGCTTTTAGATGGAATCCAATGACCGGGGGCAAGATAAGGGGGCGGAAGTCATAAGCATGAGAGGTAAATGGCTGACTTGAGAGTCAGACTCTATTAGGTCTACTTAGTGACCTTGACCAAGTCACAGCTCATGTAAGGCTCTCTGGGTCTCAGGTCATTGGACTTTCAACTAGGTATGACATAAAATCCTTTATAACATACACACGTTTATATGTATATAATCTACAGATTCACTGTACATAAGTGTATTCACATATAGGTTTGCTCTATGTGTATATGCAAACATATGTGTATTATTCTACTCATGTATACACAAATGGTGACATCTCTGTTTTTAGCATAAAACTTGGCTGAGACTTTTGGTAAATTCTCTGGTTGTCATCTGTGATGGTAGCTATGTTCTCAGGGAGGACCAATGACATCACAAGAACGATGTGATGACTCACAAGTGTACTGGATATGAAAGAATCATAGGAAATCATAAGTCAAGAGGACTGACAATGGACCAGAATGCAATGGGTGATCTTGACTTTTCTAAATTATGGTCTTTCCCAGGTCTCAGTTTGACTGAAGCCCATTCAATGACTGAGTAAGAATTGAGACAAAAGATGGCCCTATTTATCATCACAAAGATATCATTCTGGGAGAAGACCCTTACAGTTTATATAAGATTGATTCTCCAGTATTTTCAACATCAAAAAATAAAACAGAAGAGTCTATTTTCTTCCTTACCTGAGTCATGTCCTTGGATAAAGGTTAAAATTATTTCCCACTAATATAATAAAAACCAAAGGTGTCAAATATGCTATCTGTGAACCAGGTCAGCAATACTCCCAAGTGAAACCCCAACCATATTAAAATAAAATTGGAAAATATTTAACAAAAATAAATAAAAAATACAATAAAACACAGATATGTTACATTTTTAAGACTGAATCAACCTGTACCTGAAGAGAGATCTTAGTGTTCCTATTTCTATCTGAGTTTGACACCACTGATATCAGTAGCTGACACAGAGTAAGGACAAATGCTTTTGAATGAATGGAAATATTAACTCTCCTCTAAGACCATGACAGGATCATCTAGTGTGCTCCCAACAATATTTTCCAATGGATATGCAGGAGAATTATAGAATCATGTATAAACCTCATTCTAAATAAACCAAATAGGCAGACACACTCCACATATAGATATTTTTCCCTGAGTCTAAATTCTAATTTCTTCCAAAGTGTGGACAACAGAATTATCTTTATATTTTAAAAATTATTTGCTAATTATGACTAACCTGGTATACCCATTAATTATAATCTTATTTACTTATTATTCTAATTTCACTAGGCATAACAATTTGCCTTTTGATATCCTTATTCAACTAAACCTGTTCTCTCCAAAATTATGAATGATCTCTTAATTACCACATCTGTAGTCTTCCTTTCTCAACTTTCCTGCTGCATTGTCACTGTTGACCACCTCCTCCTGTACATTCTCTTCTCTCTGAGTTTTGGTGACATTACTGTTTCCTGGTGCTCCTTCTACCTTCTGTCTAATTACTTCTCAGACTCCTTTTGCTGATTCACTATCTAGATCCTTAACTGGAGGTGCTCCCCCAAAGCTCTTTTCTGAGGTCCTTATTTCTCTCTCTGTCTCTGTCACTACCTTCCTTCCTTTCTCTGTCACTTCCTCCCTTCTTTTTGTTCTATCATCATCATTATCATCATCATTATTCTATTATCATTTCTACCCAATGACTTATAGATATTTATAAATAGTTCCAGGCTCTCTCCTGAGTTTTAATCCCATATCACTGATTGCTTAATAGACATTTCAAACAGAATATCTCAGAGACATCTGAAATTCAATGTAATCGAAACAAAATTCATTCTCTTTTCCCCTTGGATCTTCCCCTCTCCTCTCTCCCCAAATTTCCCTATTTCCATTGAAGAAACCATTATTCTAGTCTCCCATGTTCATAATCTTGGCATTATCCTCAATTCTTCATTCACACATGCCCAGGATAATTAGCCAGCTGCCAAATTTTGCTGCTCCAATTTTTAAACATCTTATACCCCTTATCTCCATTCACACAGCTACTTCAGTTTCAACCTTCATCATCCCTCTCTTAGATTCTTTTGACAGTCTCTTAATTGGTCACCAGGCCTCAAGTATCTCATCAATTCAGTCCCTCCAACACATTATCAAAGTAATTTCCCTCAAACTCTGCTCTGACCATATGACTTCCCTAATCAATCAGTTCAGTGACTTCCCATTACTTTTAGGATCAAATATAATCTCTCCTGTTTTATTTTGAAAGCCCTGCATAGCACAGCCTCCCCACCCCCAATCTTTCCATCCTCTTTGGACATTGTTTCTCATTTTCATGTATAATCCAGTCAAACTAGACTTTCACTATTTCTCATATGTGACATTGAATCTCCCCTGTTTCTTACCTTTGCCCAAACTATCCTCCAAGACTGGTATAGATTCCCTCCTCATGGAATCTTTTTCTTTTTTCAAGACCTTCTCCATGACACATTTGCTGATCCCTTCAATAAGTGCTTTCCCTCCCCAAACTATTTTGTATTTCTTTTTATTTATATCTTTATTTTTATTCCACATATACATATGTCCAAACCTAAATCTATAGGTACAGATGCAAATATGCATGAACAATATATCCTTGACCCCAAAGAACAGTTGAGAAAATACGTCCCACCCTTAATAGATGTGGGGAGACCATGGCTAGGAATCACTGTATATGCCACCAGATTCAGTTGGTAAATGGTTTAATAGTGCTGATCTGCTTTATTTTTCTCTTTGTTTTTTATTATAAGTGATAGCTTGCTGAGGAAGGTAGATGAAAAAGGTATATTCCAAATAAAAAGATGGCATAAGATAAAAGATACCAACAAAAAAAATTTTAATCCACCAAGAAAACTGAAATTCAGGTAAAATATCCTACTCTTTAATCTGTTGGCCATAATCTGGGATACAGGATTCCAAGTTTTTATCTCCAGCCACTTGTTCATTCCTTCTGTTACCATGCCAGGGGTTGATGAGACAACTGTCCTAAGTCAATAAAACATGATGAGACTAACAATCTCATAACAGAGCCAAGAAGTTAACCATTAGGTATGCCAGTTCAGATATTCTCCCTGTATTGAAATGATATGAATTGAGGGCAATCAATCCATTTGTTTCAGCATTCTTTCTTCTCTACCTTAATCATAGCCACAGTCAAACTGAGACCCAACAAGAGTTGTCTCCAGTCATCATGATCCATATTTGACCACTTGGCCCAGAAGACTTCTCAGAAGAAATTGGAGCTGGTGTCTCTGCATAGTCTTCCCTCACTTAAATCCCTTTCACTCGCATGTCAAGACATCACTTCCCTGATGTCACGGTCTTCTTCACAAATATCAAAAAAACAATATACTCATATGTGTCCTGTATCTCCATGTTATTTGAGGACTATTACCATATGATATATCTTGGATACCATGCCCATTGTAAGTCTATGATCACTAAGGCAATTGATGTAAATGATAGAACATCAGAAGTCATTAATTTTTCAAAGATGCTCTATGCAGATGAACTCAGGACATGCTTCCATTTCTTCTAGAAAAAGATGAAATCTCAATGAAAATAAATGGATTTATTTGTGGCCCATGGTATGGAAATAATAGCTGTAAGAAATATACACACAAATGCCCGATCACTGAGGAGATGTGATTTTATCTGATGGCTCTGTCACACTTAATTTAAAGTGCATTAAATTCCGGGAAAATTATATTAAACTAGTTTGACTAAAAGAGTGCAGGAATTTAAATTTAAGGCTAAAACTTCATTTTAGCTAACTAAAGTGTGTGTGTGTGTGTGTGTGTGTGTGTGTGTGTGTGTGGAATTTTTAGTTGAGGTGATATTATTCATGGATTTAATGCTCTTCTATCAAAGGATTGGGATATTAACCTCTACTCAGAATATTTTAACTTTGTAAAAAATAGACTTTATTTGCCATTTTAAATTAAAACTCATGCAATTTTACACTGTAATATCTCATCTCTCCATTTTTCTTCCATTATTTTTATAATCACATCCCCTTGTTTTTATTTTCTTTGTTCCTGTTTCTGGCACTATGTTTTTTCTTCCAAGTTTTATCAAGATTTGTCCCTTCAGATTATTGACTTAGAAATGTTAATATGAAAGAGACTTCAAAGGCCATCTACTCTAAACTTCACATTTTACAAATGAGTAAACTGAGGCCAAGAGAGATTATGATATCCTTTATGAAATGCTGACAATTTCTTCCAATAATTCATATCTCTCCTACTATATCTTTTTTCTTCCCTCCCTTTATCCAACTGCGTCCAGTTCAGGTCAATTAGAATTTCTATATTTGTCTGTTTCTGCCAGACCATCAAATCAGATATCTAAGGCTTCCTCATTGGCCTACTATCTAATGTGTTTCTACAACCTGTGCTCTTTCATAAAACTAACAATAAACTAGGAAATACTAGATTCCAAAAGATCCCAGGTCAGTAACTGATCAAGACTGATCCACAATACTCATTGAGTATAGCAAATTTTGCCTCCTCCAGTACCGTACTGCTGTTCCTCAGTTTTTCTTACATTCTCATGACCTTGAATGGTCTGGCAACAGTGGAAGAAAAGGTCAGCTGTTGATATTTCTTTAAAAATAAAATTCTTTTAAAATTATATCTCCAGGGCAGTTAGGTGGTGCAGTGGATAGAGCACCAGCCCTGGAATCAGAAGTACTTGAGTTCAAATCTGACCTCACATATAATTGCCTAGCTATGTGACCTTGGGCAAGTCACTTAACCCCATTGCCTTAAATAAATAAAAATAAAATAAAAATAAAAAATAAAATAAAATCTATCTCCCTTAATTCCTCTCATATATGCTACTAGTAATATTTCATATCCATTTGTACTCATAAAACAGTTGATTTTAAAAATAATAATAATAAAAGAAAGTGTTAATCCCAGGATCTAAATCAAATTCCAGGTCACTATAATTCAAACACTCCTCCATCTAAATAGTGTAAATATTCTTGATTACCAATCATAAATACACTGACATGTGCTTAATCTGAGCCTTTAAAGAGTCATCACCTTTCCTTCCATTGATGATGGTTAGAAGCATATGCATTAAGCAAAAACCCCTACATTATTTATTACACATTCTTCACACAAATCTATAAGATGTAAATCACTGAAAAGTAAAAATCAAAAGGGAGTAAAGACACATAGAAAGACAATAAGGTATCCTGGGTCATAGATCTGACCAAACTAAAACCAAATTCCTATGACTTACTTACTGTGTGACCCTGGACTAGTCAATTAACATTTATAAGCTTCAATTTTACCATATGTAAGATGGAGATAATACTTTCCTTCACAGTTAATATGAAGATTAACAAAAATAATATCTCTAAAGCATATTTAAGGGGGAAAGTGTGCTGAGTACCAGCTGGCTAGCTTATCCTTTACTCATAACTATATACTTTATTCATAGCCTATCCACTTGAATCAGTTGAAGAAGTGGGAGACAAAGATGGCAAGTTCTCCATTTGTTAAACCAAATACAAATGCTTAAATATCCTCCCCAGTCCCTGGTCCACTCCCACTCCCACTCCCATGCCACTCTCCAGTCAACGAGGAAAGCAATGCTTAGATGAAGTGCTCAAGGATAGCAGGTGATAAAGGTTTACTTCCTCCCACACACAACAGTCCCTTACAAAAGTGTTTAAAAAAAATTAAGGGTAGTAGATGGTGCATGAAATAAAGCCTTGGGACTGGAATCAGGAAAACTTGAGTTCAAATCTGGTTTCAGACAGCAAGTCACTTAAACCCTGCCTGCCTCAATTTTCCTAACTACTACAATTTTAAACATTCTGTGTTTCAGAGTATGAATTTTCATTCCTAAAACTAGAGATCATGAGTCCTCAATATTTATTTATTTATTTATTTTAGGTTTTTAATCAAGTTAAGCAAGATTAACTTTCAGAAGAATATTGAAGCCCCAACAGAATTCTTGGACAGTTAAAAATAAATCTCACTCAAACTCAAGCAAGTTCATGACTCTCTAAATTGAACGTGTTGCTATGAGTTATTTATTTTAAACATATATGTTAAATGGACATTTAGTTTGCTAAAAAAAAGACTAAAAAAGGGTCCAGTATCTAAGAAATATTGACAAAATGAACTTCAGAAAAAAGAGACCCTCAGATGAAGGTAATGGGAAAATCTGCTTAGAAAAGATAGAAATTTAGTTGACTGATTACCAAGCTTTATGATTGTTTTTTCTGGGAACTGCACTGATTGGAAGAGAGCATTGCTTTGATGAGAGCTTATTGGTTGGAGAAAAGCATTATCGTTCTCTAATGCCATTTATAGTTTTACAGAAAATGCTGCTACCTATCTGCTTTAGCTACCCTTTGCCACCCTCTATCATTTGGAAGGAAGAAACAAATGGGCAAAGTCAGTCTTTATAAACACTTTGCTATGAATTCTGCCAATTGGATAAGAGTTGTGACTTTACTGAGAACTTATTAGAGAAATTTGAATCCTCTAATATTTGAATGGAAAGCTAGAAAGACCCTATCACTGTTTAGAGCTTGATTGTGCTTTTTATGTGGCAAATGCTATGGTTATTCTTTATTTTTCTTTATTATTTAGTAAACATTCTCTGTGAGTCAAAGATGTCATTGTAACTGGTTCTATATAAGTGAGAAGTACACCAATGGGGACTCAGGACCTACAATGGAAAATATAAATATATCCCCCAAAAACATAGTGATCCCAAGATGATGAGAAAGTTTGAATCACAGATGAATTGTCTGCATTTTCAGCATAATTCCCTGATACTGGATTGGGTCTAGAGGATATGAGTCAGACAGCTCCAATGCAGAAAAGAGAGACCCTGGAAAAAGTTGGTGGCTGGTACTATGCTCAGACTCTCTAGCTTTATTTATACATTAGAATAGAGATGGCAAAGAGAGGGAGAGAAAGAGACAGAGAAGATGATGATCATGATATTATCACACAGGTCCTTTTTTAATCTGGACCAATAATTTCATCAATGTAGAGAACTCTGGTTATAGAAATAACCTCTACTAAGACAAAACTGTTATTCATCTGTAACAGAGTCTGTGAAATGAGATGACTTGCCTATGATCCCATAGTCAATTGGTGTCAGATGTAGAAGTTGACCCCTGGGTCTTCCTAACTCCAAGACTGGCCTTCTCAATGCTTCTCCACATGGGTATATGGAAAGAAACAAAGAGAACTATTGGTATGAGAGAAATGTTGTTTCACCATCATTTTTTTTAATTGCGAATTTGTTTCTTAAAAAAACAAACTTCTATTCAAAGTCCTGTCCATTATCCTTCTGTTCCTTGGTCTGTAACTAAACACAAACTTCATTTTGCTCTGCTTACAAACTGATCTTTTACAAATAACATGTCTGATTAGATTAGAGTTGTGACCTTAAACATTTATTCCCACTCAGTTCCCAGCTCTCAATCCGAGTGCATAAATAGAAAGAAGACTGGAGAAAGTCAAGCTATGGGGACAGAGGGGCAGGAAGCAATGACACAAATTAGAGACAAAAGGAATAACAAAAAACCCGGACTTGATAGTTATAATAATGACTCAGGGCCCTCAAAAGAAGCTACATCTTGAATAGGAAAAATGAAGTAATGTCCCAGAGTTACATAATACACTAATGTCTTTTTAAGTAAATTCCTCAGTCACATTGAATCCCAGTTGCTAGTCTCAGAAGTTAAAAGAAATGAATCATTTATCTCTAGGCTGTTAAATGGGACCTTATGGCAAATGACAATTAATTTCAGAGCAGGGTACAGTTCTCTTAGGGAGCTCTCCTGCCTAAGGTGAGGCCAACATCACGACTCAGACCCAAGTATCCTAGGTAGCCCCACGTGTGAGTGCACCTTTCTGGCAAGGTTCAATTTTGTCTCTCATAGAGAATTAACTCTTTGATACCAGTGTGTGTTTTAAGTGTACTAAATGAAGGCAATCAGAAGAAACCTAGATCCAAATCCTCTCTGACTCTTGACTCACAATGTGACCCATCACTTAACCTCTCTGAGACTCAGTTTCCTTGCCTGTAAAAAATAGAAATATACCTGGAATATTTATCTCACAGAGTTGTTACCGGACTCAAATGACTTCATTTGAATGAAGTGCTTTGCTAACTTTCAAGTGCTATCTAATACCAGTGATTATTATAATGATGGAGGCAGAATGGAACCATAGAAAGGTATTTGGTTTTGGATTCTGAGAATTTGGGTTCCTATACTGGCTTAGCCATTTATTATTTATGGGGCTTTGAACCTGTCCCATAACCTCTCTGAGCCTCAATTTTCTTAGATATAAAATAAGAGATTTAGGGTAGAGGACTTCTAAAGACCCTTTCAACTTCTAATCCATGGTGCTGTGATAATTATTATCTTCATCTAGGGAGTATATTTGTAGCTCTGTGGCATGAAAAATTACTTTTAAGTTTAATAAACAGGAATCATTTGAATTGCTCATGTTTGCCAATGAGTTAGATGATCTTCCCAAAGGATTTCTAATATCTTTGGATGCAACTTTTTTTAAAATTAATAGATTCTGGGGGAGCTAAGTAGACAGAGCACCAGCCCTGGAGTCAGGAGGACCTGAGTTAAAATTCAGTCTCAGACACTTAATAATTCCCTAGCTGTGTGACCTTGGGTGAGTCACTTAACCCCATCATCTTGTAAAAACAAACAAAATGAAAACATTCTGCTTCTTGACCACAGGTACACAGTGACTGACAAAGTAATGACAGGTGACATTTATATGACTCCTTATATAATACAAATACTAGACTTAAAGTCCTGGTTCAGATTACAATGTGTTCCTTCTTCCTTGAGAACTCATTTTAAGACACTTGGCCAGAGCAATGGTTGATCTAGGACAGCTCAAAGAAGGCATCATTCACTCTGGCACAAGAATGTTAACCTAGCAGATTGAAGAGAGTCAATTCGCTTTAGCTTTCTGAATTCTGTTGTTCAAAAGCAAATGGTGAAGCATTAGACAGATCCTTTCCTCCTCTTTCCTGACTACTCTGTCATCACAAGATAATTCTTCTTTAGTAAACTTCCATGAGGCTCTACTCTCCGCAACCAAGATCCCTCAAAGTGTTCATTTTCCCTGGGAAAATGAATATTTTTGACCCTGGAAAGAATCAACAGAAAAAATATTTAATGATAGAATTTCAGAAAGTATGAGCATGTCATGGTTGGATTAGTCTGGGGCAGCAATATCTGAACTTTGCCTAGTTCCCCTCAAATCATAAACAAATGTGCCCCTTCTCCAACTGTAGAAAGTGCTATCATTTTAGAACTAGAAAGTATCTATCATCCAGTCATATTATCATAGAATCATAGATTTAAAGCTTCACAGACATATAGCCCAATCCTTTTTTTTTACAAATGAGAATGAAGGAAATAAAGTGATATTTCTAATGTCACAGAACTACTTGGTTACAGAGTTGACTCCAGAATTAAAATCTCCTAACTCCCAATCAAGAACTTTCCCAACTGTCTACTCCTAAGGCAAGACTGGCTGTTTAATTGTTTACATGATACTAGATGCAGGAGTTTCAGTAGTCTATAATCTCTGTGTAAGTTAAAGTATAGTATGGGTATCCAAAAGGTTAATGTAATCTTAGGCAGGAAGTAACAGTCCCATTCTACTCTGGACCAAATCTCATTCATTGTGTAATGTCCTGGGCATCAGATTTTAGGAAAAAGGTAAAAAGGAAATAAGCATTAATTAATTGTCTGTGATCACTGTGCTAATATCATCTCATTTGAAAAACATTAATAAATTAGGTAGTATCCAAAAGAGATAACCAAGAGGGGGAAGCAACTCAAGACTAGGTTCTACAAAGACTGGGTGAAGAAAAAAATGGAATGGTTAGTCAGGAGAAGATGGCTGAGTAGGGACAGGATAGCTATGCTCAAAAATTTGAAATTTTTCATGTAGAAAAAGGTCTGTACATATTCTGTGTGACTCCAGAGAACAGAACTGGTAGCAGTCTGTAGAAGTTACAAAGAACCAAATACAGACTTGATATTAAAAAAAATTTTCTGAACCTTCTATCTGAAAGTGGAATGGATTGTTCTGTAGGTTATTAGGTCCGCTCTCAGTGGAGGTCTTCAAATAACACTATATAACTCTTTTCTGAATAAAAAAGGGTTTTGTTCATATATGTATGGGTTGAACCAGAAGTTTCTTTGAAAGTTCCTTCCAACTTGAAAATTCTGTGATTACATAAGCTCTCAGAGACCACCCAGCTCTGAATCCCATGCTCTCTATGCTGTCTCATTTCTGTTGTCACAAGTGGAGGGAACCCAACTGGTAGAACCCAAAGGAATTGCCAATCTTTGCCTCAAATTACGTCTCATAGAACGAACTGCTATAGTTAAATGAAAGAATGATCCCATGAAGTACCAGAAATCATCAGGTGTCCCTGGCTCACATTCTCAAAAACTAAGCCAGTTCAACAAACCAACAGAGTATCAGACAAACAGATCTTGGCAATGGGGATGCAACTCACACAAACAAGCACCTGGAAATATTACACCATTATACCTGCAGGAGGTAGAATCAAAACAGTAAATGACATTCTGTATATGCACATATGCTAACATACACACACACTCATATACATACATGTTCTATCCAGCATATGGTCTGAGCCAAAGTAGACATTTAATAAGTTCATATTGATTGCTCTCCAAAGATGCTGAGAATTCTGGTGAGAGAGGCAGGAAAAAGCAAAGAGTACAGGAGAAAGAAGTTCCGCTGTGGGAAACAATGAGTTAGTTCATCAGTTCAATGACCCAAACCAAAATATAAATAAAATTCTCTCCAAATAATTAACCCAAATCTCATTTCATTTAATAAACTATGGCCTCCTGTGATGACCGGCCTCAAAAGTGATTTTTAAGCTCTTGTCAGCATTCATTTCTTGAAGAATAGAAGAACCCTCTGGGCACATCTGACATGATTTTCCACTAATAAAAGTTGATTGATTTCATAAAAGAAATATGTTCGCCTAAAGTTGAATATAAAGCACAGAAGGAAACAATATGGAAAGTTCAGCAAATGAAGCACCAAATCTTTATTTGTACAGCAAGAATCTATGGCATTCTCCCTACATAAAATTATAGACCTTAGGGGGAAAAGTAAAATTTATTTTCTTTCAAAATGTGTACACTAGCTTGTGAGTACTTTGCATTTTCATAAGTATTTAGGGCAACTGAAAGTCCTCCATCTCCTGGCTAATGTAAACACAAATCTAACTTGAGAATTTAAGCATAGGGATACAAATGACTTTTCCTCATTAGAAGAGATTCACTCTGTCACTGGCCCCAGAACAGCACATCCATTCAAACAGAGTAGTAACTAAGGATATTTTCACATGAGGCAAAAGTAGTTGAATATACATGAGGGAAAAGAAGACAGCAAGAAGGACAATTCAAGCACAGGAGCAGTTGTCTTGGGAAAGGGGATAATCAAATTCTGCCCTCTCTTCTGGACTGGGATGAGACTTCTTAGTCACAGGATTCTGGGAAATGTGTGAAAGAGAGGTAGTTTTAAAGGAAGATGACTGTCACAAAACAGAAAGCACACTGCCCTATACCTTCACCAAAGCAAAAAGCAGAAATTTTTTTTAAAAAAATCCATTTCCATGTCAATACTCTAAAGCAAAGCCCTAAGGTAACATGACCTAGCGGCTAGAGCACTGACTTGGACCATAGTTCACATCCTTCCTCTGATACTTTCCAGCTGTGACTATGGGCACAACCTTCTTTGTGCCTCAGCTTACTCATTTGTAAGATGGAATTACACTCAATAGCTTCCATTCTAACTCTAAATCTATGATCCTATAAGCCCTTATTGGTTAACTGTCTCCCAGAGCCCAAAATATGGAAAATAAATTTTGCCATCTCTCTTCTCCCCTAACACTCAATCTTGTACAGTATAATAGAGAGAGAGGGTAAAGTGGAATTAAAGAGAGATTGTGAATACTGGAAGGTTCTGATGCCACTTTGAATAGGGAAGTGAAGATATGGTGCTTCCATATATATGTATCTTGGAAGCTGGTACATAATCTGCCCAGCTGAGTTTCCCTGGCTCACACTATGACCGATTTTCTTCTTCTCTTAAAAACCCAAGGAGTCATCAATTCTTTCCGAGTTTCCCATCATTTCTGCTGGGGCAATCAATTCTTCCCCATAAATTATAATCCTATCCAGGATACACTTGCCTTTGTTGGTGCAGAAGAAATCATCATTAAACAAGTCATAAGGTTCTAAACAACTCTGCTTAGAAGATTCTATATAACTGAAGTCCTTTATCATTATTATACAATGACTTCTGGGTCAGGTTCATGATCTATTTCCCCTGCACCTCCTTTTGTGTGGAAGATCTGAAACATATTCTGAAAAAATAATTTCTATTTCTACCTCCATTGATCTCCAACCCAAGTTCTTTCGACCATGTTTCCATCATCTAAGAACCAAAACAGTGGCAAAAATGAAAACAAATTTGAAATACCGCAGGAACATTAGCAGGATGATGAATATCATGAATCAAGGTTACAAAACAATTTCAGAAATTTCTTTAATCTACCATAGAGCACCTCACCTTACCTAGAAAAATACAAAAAAAAAGATTTTAAAGAATGATTAACATATAGGTTCCTAGATAATGCACATTTTCCATCAAAGAGGCAATTCAACAAGAAACATTTATTAAGCAGCTACTCTGGGCAAAGAAAGGTAAACTATTATGCTAACTTCACCAAGAAAAACCACAAATGGGGTCACAAAGAGTAGGACATAATTGAAACAAATTCACAAAATGATATGGACAAGCCCTGAAAAAGCTATCTCCTTCACTTTCCCAGGAAGATGGCTATTTATTGCTTTAAGACTTAAAATATAATTAAGATGGAAATAGGTTTAACATAGTTATACATATATAACCTAAATCAGATTACTCATTTGTCCAAGGGAGGAGGGGGGAAGAGAGGGAAGGAGAAAGTATGGAACTCAAAATCTTGCAAAAAAATGAATGATAAAATCTATCTTTGCATGTAGTTGGAAAAATAAAGAAATGATTTTTAAAAAAAAAGACTTGTAGATGAGATGATTTCATAAACTCTCCCTAATTCATTTTAATATACAAAACAGAGGTGTGCTGGAACAAGATCCTACTGCTTTAAGATAATTGATTGTGAAATTTTCAATGTGTGCTTTTACACTCTACAGATTGGTAAATACTACAATTATGAGTTTGATTTATGTTTTGTTGATTCTCTGCACTTAAGAAAGTGATAAAGAAAATGAAAAGAATTCAGATTAGACCTAATAATGTATCATGCATATACTTTTTTCCAGAAAGCCAGTTGTTAAATATTTACTAGTACACTCCCACTTAAAAAGAACACTCATTTAATGACTAAACTCAATCCCTGATGTGGCATGTATAAGCTTATTTTTTTATTGTTTGTCCTTGGAGAAGGTAGAAAATGGCTAATCACAATCTCTGTTACTATATCTCTCCCTTAATCTTCAATGACAGAAGCTAACAGATGGGCAGCCATCCAGGGACAGGGTGCTCAGGAAGCAAGTCTGCAACAACTATTAGGTAAACTTGACCCTTGAGACCCAGTCATTTGCTTCATCTGCAGACTCCATTATTAGATGGCTGCCAGGGGATCTAAATCTCCTTCCAGTTGACTCTACAGCTGTATATCACTGGAGTTGGCTGACTCAGCAAAGTTAGCCAACAGGGAACACACTTTATCTTTGTCACAATGTATACCCTTGTTCCCTTTTCTTTCTAGACTTAGAACAGATGAAATTTATTGTTATGATTTTATATTAACATGAAAACATGTCATTGGAGAACCACATTTGTCTTCTTTCTGCCATCATAGATTACAAAGATATCATGGGGAAAAGCACCGGGTTTGTAGTCAGATGATCACCCAATCACCTAATTTCAAAGATAAAAGTGAATTCTTCACTGGCTTTCTAATCCAGTTCATATTCCTAAAACAATTCCCACAATAACTTAGTTAACCAATGTTCATTGATCTTAGGCTTGAATGTATTAGATAGAATTTCAGCTTTGACACTTTAAAACAAGGGATATGCAGGTCAGTCTTTAACAACCAACTCACCCAGACTCACCCAGAGTGAGGAAAAACATGCCTGTGATACACTTTTAAATTTAACCTGAAAAATTAATATTTCCTTCATACTTTGTTAAATCTTAACTTATTAATTTATTGATTATTGGTTAAATAAACAATGAAACAAATCAGTCAAGTGCTGCTTTGACTAGATTTCTGAGGTGTAATAGAAATTTAACATCTGGCTCCCATGAACCATTTCAAACTGATTCTAGTATATCCATGCTTAAAATCTCATAATGCTGAACAAATGACTTCTCTGCTCTCCTCTCTGAAATGAAGTGGGTGAGCTGGATCAGTCTTTCACCAAGGTATGCCTCCCTCAGTTGGTATTGATTGAATTTACATTGCATATGTATGTATAAGGCTCCTGAGTTTCCCATACTACACCAGGATTTTTCATGCCAAAAAAATAATATTGCCCTACGGTCAAAAAACATCTGGGAAATGTTGGGCTAGATTGTCAAAGGTCCTTTCTGGCTCTAAATCATATGTCTTTATGAGTTGCTCCCAATAGTCCCAATAGTCTCTGTCTTTGAACTTAAGTAGCAAAGACTTAGGATTTAGCAGATCCTTCAGTCAAATGTGTCTTCCCAACTAGTTCAAAAAAAAAACAAGTAAAGGGGGTATCTTGGTGGCACAGTGGTTAGAACATCAGCTCTGGAGTCAGGAGGACCTAAATTCAAATCCAAACTCAGACTCTTCATAATTACTTAGCTGTGTGACCTTGGCCTAGTCACTTAACCCCATTGCCTTGGAAAAAAAAAACCCAACTATACAAGCCTTTGGGTAGTTTCATGTCTTAACTTGAGCTTCTGCCCGAGAAAGGGTGATGGGGATTAATTCTAGAATGTGACTCTTGTCAGTCTGTTGTTTTTGTAAGTAGTACTGTGTACATATGCCCAGAGGTGTCTGCAGTGGGCACATTGAGATAAAGCTCTCCACAAAACCTGTGGCACATACCCAAAATCATAACCATAGCAGCTGTAATAACAGGTGAGATTTTATAGCGTTAATTTGTCTTCCATCAACACACAGCACTGCCGGAAGCATCCCTGTGAGTGACGCACCCAGATCAAAGGTAAATATGTGCCCAGATAATTAAACTGAGTTCTGGGGCAAGATTAATATTGATAACTGAATGTCACCCATGCTTCTGGATGAAAGGGGGGAAGTAACAAAAAAAGTGTGATGGGGAAAATGCTCATAATACATTTATGAATTTTTGTATGCATATTGAAAATGACTGTGATAATGATTCAAAAGAGTCCCAAGGATAGGAAGAGAATCTTGTTGAAAAGATCCAAATAGTCTCAAATGCACTAAGATTTTTTTGCCCTTTTCTGTGACTCAGTGACATCATTGCCTCAGGGTTCTGTTGTATCACAGAGAAAGATAGTCTGCAGGAAGATACTCATAGAACCTCAAATCACTTTCCTGAATGTAAGGTGACCATATACATATATATATATATATATATATATATATATATATATATATATATATATAGAGAGAGAGAGAGAGAGAGAGAGAGAGAGAGAGAGAGAAGATAAGGAAAGAGGAAGGGAGACTAGATTGAAAAGGTAATGGCTGAGGTAAGAAATAAAGCTGAATGAACTAACAGTGAAACAAGATTTAAGATTCACAAATGGAAAGGAATAACTATCATGCAAGGTAACAGGGAAAGATAAAAGAAGGAAAATTATCATATTCTAGAGCTGGTGATAGAAGTTACTTCTGAGGTTATCTAATCCAACCCCCTCATTTCATACTTGAGGAGAGTAGAAGCCCAAAGATGTCAGTAGAAACATAGACAAAGACTTGTAAAGGGACCTTAGAGGACATCTAAGTCTAACTCTGAATTTTAAGGATGAGAAAAGTGAGAAGACACTAAATGGCTTGTCCAAAGTCATATAGATCATAACTAAGAGTTGAAACTTTAATTCAAATCCTGGAACTGCAAGACCAATTCTACCCTATTGCCACCCAAAATAATTTTTTAAAAAAATTCAAAAGATGAGAGAAGCAATCACTGAACATTAGCTATTCAGACCAAAATTAAAATTGAATTCCATTCATTCATTAACACAGATTAAATGACAACTGTATATAAGACCTTCTGATACTAGGAATGCAAATATGGTCCTTAAGCTCTAGGCTTACTCTCTTATTCTCGACTTCTACCAATAAATTGAGCACTAGAGCCCCTGGAAGCTGCTGCTGTGTTCAGAGGTTTTAGAGGTGACCTTGAGGTGTTGCTTGCCCCTTTATCTAAGATCAGAAAAGAATAAATATAACTGAGACAGAAATAGAGATTCCATGTGGTCAGGGCCACATAGTAACTGAGTTTAGAGAATGGGTGGCACCCTGCAGACTTCTGCTACTGCTAGAGGAATCTGCTTCTGCAACTGCTACCATTCCCCTCTCCCAGAACCAGTTCTCTCTGACTACAAGGAAAAAGAGAGAAAGAGATTTATCTTTTATGAATGCATAGTAGCCAGCTAAAATATTTTATGTCACTATGCCCTAATCAGACAGGAAACAAAGACACCTTTGCATGCTCTAAAAAGACCTCTCTGTCACATATTTCTGGAAATAGGTTCACTAAGACTCTATCTGGTTAAACTTAAGGAAAAGAAGATACTCTTTCAACTAGGGTAAGATTAGTTGTAGGAGATCCAAGAAAGTTTCAAAAGGAAATATTCTTTTGTAAAATGGAGGTAATAATATTAGCTATCTCTCAAGATCATTATGAGAGTCAAGGAAGATACTTGTAAAACACTTTGCAAACCTTAAATGCTACATAAATATAAATATAAATTATTATTCTGGGAAAGAATATATACATATGTACATAGAAATCTAAGGATCACTATCAAATTCTATTGCTTCTTTTTTATGTTGTTATTATCTGTTCATTTGTGACTTTATTCACTGCCACTGTGAAAGTTTTCAGTAATACACACAGATAAATTATACATTCTATATATTTTTCAACTACAGTAGCTAAAGTTTTAAAGAGATGGTAAGAATAATCATCATGTCACAAATTGTAAAATGAACTTAGCTAGAGCACAGATTCTTCCATAATTTCATTTAAAATTGATAGGAGCTCAATTTCAATTTTGCATGAGCAAATACTTTTTGGGATACCCTCTAATAATTTCTGTGAATGTTCATATATTTTAATACAACTGACCAATAAGAATATATATATATATATATTAAAAAATTGCAAATGGAAATGCATACAATTTGTGTATATATATGTGTATGTGTGTGTGTCTGTCTGTCTGTGTACTATTTCCATTCCGTCCTCATATGCCACAAAGCAAATATTATACTGTGTGTGTATTCAGATAGATAGATAGATAGATAGATAGATAGATAGATAGACAGAGATAGAAAGAGTGAGAGATAGAAAGAGAGAGAGATAGAGATAGATAGGTAGATAGAGATAGATAGAGATAGGTAGGTAAGTAGATAGATAGATAGTAGAGATAGATAGGTAGATAGATAGATAGAGATAGATAGGTAGATAGATAGAGATAGGTAGATAGATAGATAGATAGATAGATAGATAGATAGATAGATAGATAGAGATAGGTAGATAGATAGAGATAGATAGATAGATAGATAGATAGATAGATAGATAGATAGTAGAGATAGGTAGATAGATAGAGAGAGGTAGATAGAGAGAGAGAGGTAGGTAGATAGATAGATAGATAGATAGATAGATAGATAGATAGATAGATAGATAGAGATAGAAAGATAGAGAGATAGAGATAGATGATAGATAGATAGAGATAGAAAGAGAGATGATAGATAGATAGATAGATAGATAGATAGATAGATAGATAGATAGATAGATAAAACAAACTCAGGAGTTAAATAGGTATCATTTAATAAACATTGTAAATTTTAAGATTTCAACTGAAGCATTTATAGAGAAGGTAACAAACATGAATAACATAGTCTTTAAAAATATATGATTTTCTATGCAGTCATGTTATGCTTTACCAAGAAAGCAAGGAGTGTATGAAAAATTTATTCTAAGATATTAGGAAATAGACATTTTTAATTTAGCAAGGTCTTCTAATGATATGCAATAGACCTGTGATTTTCCTCAGCATGGGGAGCTCCTTCTCACTATATCCTTTGAAATCCTGTCCTTTGACCCAGTCATTTCATCCTAGAGAACTGCCTTAATCCCTCAGAGATTACAAATAGTCCAAGGACACACAACCAGTAAGTCATAAGTGTAGGATTTGAACCCAGTTCTTCCTAACTTCAAGTCCAGCACTCTCCAAGATGCCATTCTGTTTCTAGTTTTAATACTTTTTTCTCAATGTGAATTATTTTTTTTTATTCATCAAGGGGAGAAGAATTTGGCACACTGACAAGCTTTGGAGATACATAAATATTTATTTCCATTGGGATGATAACTGCTTGAAGGTAGGCATTATTTCATCTTTGTCTGCATACACATAGTTAGCACTTAGCACATGGTGGTTGTTCATCCTTCCCCTACAGAGGACCAATGACAACAGGAGGTTGATGTCATGACTTGCAAGTGAATTGAAGTGAATCAGGGCTAAGCAGTCATCACTTGACTCTCTCCTCCAGAGTCATGATAATCCAGTAGAAAGAAAGAGGTGGGATGATTGTGATGGATTTGGATTCAATGAGAGACTCTAAGGCCTCTCCCAAGTCTCACTTTGTCTGAGCCAACACCCGTTCAGTGATTAAAGACTAGGTAAGTATTTAAGTAAGAAATGATCTGGTTTGACATTACAAAATTTTCAATCTGGGAGGGGAAGACCAGTTTCTGATCTGAACAGAAGCAATTCCTATTTCTACTCACTCTAGGTCATCAAAACCCAAACAATGAGCAAGACAGACTTGGGTTGGGACCTATTATTGACCAGTCCCTGAGAACCAGAGTGATTTGAGTTTAAAGACATAGTCATGTAGATCTATTTGCATCCCAATGAGCTTTATCAAATCTGGTTTATTAGAGCTATATTTCAAGAATTCATAAATGAAAACTACATGAGACAAAAGAGTTGATTGTCCCAGTTGGGGGGATTTTTTGAAATAAGTAAATAGGGAAGAAAGAAAATCTATTCTCCAAACTTCAAGATATCTTGGTAAGTTGTAAAAGTAGCTGCCTAATAAATACTGTTGGATTGATGCCTATTGGAAAGTGGGCAGCCACACTTCCATCCACACATTCTCAGGGATCCTCCCCCACCCCCTTCTGGCTGTTCAGACAACTGAACCCTGTGGGACACACAACTAAGTTAATTCTGTCAATACATAAATCCACTTTGACAATAACAAAGGGGCAAAATGGACTTCTTTCTCATGGGAAATCCAAGAATCCATAGCTCAGTCAGACAAGTAAATTAACAAATTAGAGAAGGAAAAGTATTTCTACCTCTCCCCTTTCGGAAGTTAAACTGAACTATATTATTGGCAGTATTGATGGACTAATTAAGAAACCTTTGTTAATGGAGGTTAATAACGAAACTGACACATTTTCAATCCAAGCTGATACCATTCTCTATCCCTGAGTTCTCTCTGTCCTCCAGTGGTTCAGTTCTTCTCTACTAGAAGCTTTTACAATTAGGTTATATGAATAGGGTCCCAGGAATGCTTTAGGAACACACAATAAAGGGGTGCCACCTTAAAGAAACTTGGGGTGGGCAAGTGGGGAGGAATGAGCATTTCCACTTGGCCACTATCCATGGAGGCAATGCTCTCCAAAGACCCCAATCAGGTTACAATTCCGCCTAGAGAAAATCCCTAATCAGATGTCTCACCATACTGAAAGGGTTCTAGATACTTCCTTCTTCCAGCCATGGAGGTGTTCTGTTTAGTTTGTTGGATATATAAATAAGGAGAGTTTCTAATCTAACCCTATTACTACCTACCCATGCTAATCAGAGTACTTATTTCTTGCACCTAGTTAGAAATAATAGTTCACATTTCATTTTTCCAATTTTTCAAAGTGAAAATACATTACATTACATTACATATTATCTCGTTGCAGGGTTAAAATACCTTTTCCCAAAGTCACACAGATAGCTAGCAGGTACCTGGCAGAATTCAAACCCAAATCTTCCTGGGATCATATGTAGTATAAATAGAAGGTAACCTATCCAATATGCCATCAGCAAATTCTCGTTTCTCTTGGATGACTCACCACAACACACTTACACAGCGGCAGAATTTGAGTGAGTAGGCGGTTCTTCTGAGTTGGGGGGAAGGAGAAGCTCTGGCTGCCACCTGGCTACAACTCACTCTCAAGATCACAGGAACAGCTCTAAAGGAAGAGGAGTGACACATTTACCACTCACAATCATAACCCCCAAGACATCACCAGTGTGCCTCTTATTAGTAAAGTCAGTCACAAAAGCACTACTGTTTTTGTTGTTGTTCACTTGTTTCAGTCCTGTCTGAGTCTTCATGATCCTATTTGGGGTTTTCTTGGCAAAAATACTACAGTGGTTTGTCATTTCTTCCTCCGGTTCTTTTTAAGAATGAGACAACTGAGGCAAACAGAGTTAGATGACTTGTCCAGAGTCATGCAACAAGTAAGTGTCTGAATCTGGATTTGAATTCAGGTCTCCAAACTCCAGGAGCCACTCCCCCATTTAGTTGTTCCAAAAAGAGACCATTAACTCTTAAAAATGCAACATTTGCTAATAAGATGCAAAAGCAAAAGGAAAAAATAGCAGAAGGATAAATAGATAGTGGTTCCTAAGTAGAAGACAAAGTCAGCATAATCAAAACCTAACAGTCCACTCATCACTCTGGATCACACTGTCCCCCCAAAGCATACAGCATCTGCTCTAAGTGCAAATTTACAAAAATAAAGGAGCTAGGCACAAAAGAAAGGGCACCCATATGTCTGAGGAAAGTTGACTGAATTCTCGACCTACACTTCTGTGGTCTTGTTAGGAATAAGTCTCCTCTTCTGAGGCTCATCACTCTCCACTGGACAAAGTCACCTTTCTCTGCTCCTTTCAGGTTACAAGATCAGTGTTAGACCCTCTTACTAAAAGCAGCCTCATACCTAAGTCTCCCAGATCTGCTCCCATGGATAGAAACTGGAGCAGCTGGGTATCCACTCTGTGAGGAGCAGAAAAGATTAAAGGAGTACCCATTAATCCTGAAATGGTAGGGGGCAGTTAGTGGATAGAGCACCAGCCCTGGAGTCAGGAGAACCTGAGTTCAAATTTCACTTCAGACACTTAAAAATAATTACCTAGCTGTGTGACCTTGGGCAAGTCACTTTAACCCCATTGCCTTGCAAAACCCCCCAAAAAAATTGAAAAACATCAATTTAAAAAAACCATGAAATGGGAAAATCTAGTTGGGTTTTGTTTCTCTAAAGACTTTGAAGGATTTTTCTCCCACTGAGACCAGAATAATAATAAAAGTCAATGCAGATCAGTCAAAGTGATTTCTCCTCTCTCAAGCCATAGATAGCTCTAGAAAGCAAAGGAGTCTTCCCTTCCATCTGCCTCTTCATCCAAAGCTGAGGATTCTCCTTGTCTCCAGTCAGTTCAGGTCCTATTAGTTTCTCAGTTCTAGAAATATCCAAGTCCATAGGATTTAAAATCCTTCATTCTGACTTGCAGGTTCCTGATTTCTGGAAGCAGTTTACCTAATCCACTTTTTTAAAATATCTGTCTCTGGCCCTCATCTTCTTCCATTGCTAACTCTGGATATGACGTTTTTTTTGGCAAGGCAGTGGGGTTAAGTGACTTGCCCAAGATTACACAGCTAACTAATTATTAAGTGTCTGAGGTCATATTTGAACTCAGGTCCTCCTGACTCTTAGGGAAAGCCAGTGCTCTAACTACTGCACCACCTATCCCCTACTGGGTCTGACTTCTAAATTGCTTCTGAAGCCTTAAATCAGAGCTTCCTCATGAATAGTGACCCTTCTTTGACTTAAGTTGAGAACCCCAAAATTCACATTTCTGTTAGAAATGACACTAATATTACAAACAAGGCAGTCTCATTTTCCCAAAACAGTTCCTTGATGCAATTTCCTAGTTAATAAAGTCTGAAGACTTGAAAGCAGTCATATTCAGATAAGTTGCTGGGGGGAATTCAGCCCAGCCATCTCTACCATCTCTCCCTCTGAGATGTTCCCTCTCAGAACTTTTATCTGAAGGATTGCTTCTCTCCCAGACTCTCCCAGCACAGTCTGTATTTTTCCTTGACCTGCTTTTCTCTGTTTCTAGCAAAGTGTCCTTTTTCTGCCACTTCCATCAAATAAAATGTCCATGTAAAAAAGAACAATGCTATATAATAAGATCATAGATTTCAGAACTGGAAGAGACCTTGAGGTCGACATGTCCACCCCATCACATTTGATAGATGAGGAAGTCAAGGCAGAAAGAAAAGGAGGGACTATTTAGGTTCTAAATTTGCCTTATATTCACTATACCACTTGGCTTCTAAGAAATATTCTGAGTGTTCTTATTTCAACATCTTCCAGCCTTATACTTCTGCCTTTCAGTCAAGACATCAAGTATATTCCCTATTAGACAGTCTCAAGGATAGATAATTCCATGAGTGTGGATGTTCTGTCCTGAGGCTAGATCACAAGCCCTTTGGATTTTAGTAGATGGTCTTCAAGGGTTTCTGTTTTCAAAAAACATATAACCCTGGCACTGGTCTAGTGATGAGCATCTCTGACCATATGTAGTTGGTCAAGTCTTCAAATAACAGCCATACAATTCAGTTACTGGGATCATTTCTTGAAACCATTAGAAGCTACCAGAGACTTCAATCTGTTTGAAATAATCTTTGAGATCCCAGGGTTACCTGCTTTCTTTGAAAAAGGCATTGAAGCAAGGAAGGATTGAGTGGTATGCCAGATGAATCTTCCTAAAATTCACCTTTCATATATCCTTCTTTGACTCAAGACTTAGCAGACCCATCAACTTTTAGCAAGTCCAGTCAAACCTCAGCTTAGATAAAACTTTCTATATTCCCTCAGTCGCTGATGTCCTGACTCGCAAAACTACCTTCTATTCATTCTGTATATATTTGTATTTATAATGTTGACAACTTTGTGAGAATGGAATCCCCATGAGGGCAGACACTTTTGCTTTTTCCTGTGTATTCTCAGTAACTGAAACATATTTTTTAAGTAGGTACTTAATAAGTTTTTGCCAGTTGATTGTTTCCAATAACCTACCCCCCACAAAAATAACCTGAGCTATTCAATCTGAGAGTGGTATGTGAAGTTAGTAAAATCTCAGTTCAAATCTTGCCCCTGTGATGCTAAACTTATTTGTACCTTAGTTTCCTCATCTATAAAATAAGGATGATAATACCCACAACAATTAATTCATTGGCAGAACTTTGCTAATTAAAGTTGACATTTACATAAGGCATTAATTTTTTTTCAAAATTCAGCCATTCTATCATTCGAGACTCATAGTGTGCCTGTGAGATAGGTGTTGCCCTGGTATGATTATGTCCATTTTGCAGATCAAGCTAGTGTCTTCACTCTGTGGATTATCTCCAATCTATCCTGTATATACACTTACACATACATAGATATATGGATACACAAAGCAGAGTTAGAGATAAGAGTAGAGAGAGAAAGATAGAGAGATAGATGCAGATATAGATATAGACTTAGATACGGACAGCAACAGATACAGGTGTAGCTATAGACAGAGATATAAACAGAGAGAGACAGAGACAGAGAGAGACAGAGAGAAGGGGGAAGGGAGGGAGAGAGGGAGAAGGAGGAAGGGAGGGAAAGACAGAGAGATGGGAGGGGGACTTGGTGGCACCATAGTGCAAAGAATACTATTCCTGGAATCTGAAAGATTCATGAATCCAAATCCAGCCTCAGACATTTACCAGTGTGTGACCCTGGGAAGTCTCTTAACTCTGTTTGCCTCAGTTCCTTATCTATAAAAATGATCTGAAGAATGAAATGGCAAAGCACTCCAGTATCTTTGCCATGAAAACCCCAAAAGTTATCACAAAGAGTCAAATGAGCGAAAACTGACTGAACATAGTCAGACTGGACATATAGATATAGACCTAGATACAGATAGGCATAGATAATATACAGACAAAGCTACAGACAACTAGACAGATACAGATGTGCCTATAGGCAAAGACACATGTGCACATAGATATAAACAGTTACAGATACAGATATGGACAAATTTAGACATGAATCTAGATAAAGACAGAAAAATGCAGATATCGGTACAGTCAGAGCTATAGACCTAGATGTAGTCAGATAGAGCTACAGAGCTACATATAGATGGAGACAGTTATAGATGCAGATTTAGATAAGACACATATAGAGAGAGACATAGATGCTGCCGTACATATATAGAGATATAGATATATGAGCATTAGATGCCTATATAGACATAGGCCTAGCTATAGATAGATACAGATCTAGGCATAGATATAAACAGATATGGATACAGATGTGGATATAGACAAATAGACAGATGCATATATAGACATAGATGCTGCCATATATATGAATATATGTGTATATATATATATATATATATATATATATATGCAGAGATACCTAGGCAGTAATAGACTTAGCTGAAGACAGGTGCAGATATAGGTATAGATTTAGACAGATATAGATGCAGATGGAGATAAAGACATATATATAGACATAGATGCTGCCATACACATAGATAGATAGATAGATAGATAGATAGATAGATAGATAGATAGATAGATGGATGATGGATGGATAGATAGATAGATAGCTATAGACATAGTCTTAACTATAAACAGATACAGGTATAGATTTCAACATGGATATAGGTTCATCTTGGTTTTTGCATATTTAGACTGAGAACTCCTTGAGGGCAAAAACTCTTTTTCTTTCCTTTGGATTCACCGTGCCTGACCCATGTAAGGTTCTTAAATATTTGAGTGGATTTGAAACTCCAAATATTTAATTAACTTGCCTAAGGACAGAAAGGTAGTTTAACTTAGAGACAGTATTTGAACCCAAGACTACTGATGCCAAACCCAGTCTCCCTTCCAAGACTGAGCCTATGTTTGGCTTATGTATGTTTTGTTTTTGTTTTGTTTTGTTTTGTTTTTGTTTTTTTCCCTGTCCTATGAAATGGCAGCTGCAAAGCATCATGTAAGCCCTAAAGGCAATGTAAAGCCACTAGTGCTGCCATTTTCTGAGTATAACCTTATTTTTACCTCCCTAAGCCTCAGTTTTCTCATCTGAGAAATGAAAACTATGGCATCATGAGTTATCTAACTCAAAAAATTGTGATGAGGATTTTAAAAGATAATATATACAAAATGCTATACATTTTTTGGCATCCATAACAATGGTTTATATTAATAAATGTCTATTTGTACTTGTATTGATTGGATAATAATAAAGTATATTAATGTTTATATCAATAATATTTTAAATATATTTAATTATAATTAAATACAATCTATTTGAGGCCAGAAATTGTAACATATTCCCTTGTAATCCCTGTGGTTTCCAACTCTGCTCAAGAAAAATAGTAAGAGTATAGTATTGAAGGACTGGTTTTAAAGACATACCCATAACTCATGGCCCTCCCGTGCCAAAAAAGTCTGTGAGAAAACATCTAATGGCTATTGTAAGCTTAAATTGGTCTGCTTGGGGGAAATGGTTCCCAAAGATTTACAGATGTTCTCCATTAATCATTTTTCTATGGGGAGAAAAAATTATTCATTCCAATGAGAAACTGGCCATTCACTAAGCTAGAGTTTGGCCCAATCTAGGAGAGGTAGAGATGCATGTGGTATTTTACATAGAAAAAAATGTGTATCCACCAAGATTACATTTGACCACAATGTCATTCACATTTCAAATCAGATTTAAATCAGATGATGATCCCCATGTGGAACCCCATCATGGGGATGGTCTTAACATTTGCATTTTCACATTGCCTCACTTTATTTTCAAGAGAGTAGGTCAATATAGAAAGGTTGAGTGATTACCCAAGAGGGATGGAACGAAGTCAGGGTTACACTTAATTCAAGGCAAGACCCAGGACTTTCCCAAACTATGAAGAATCAAACCAAATGCAGCTGGGGGACAGGCCAGATGAGGATTCAGGAAGGAGGCTTGTGGTAGTGCTGAGGATAGCCAGGTAAAACAGGAAACCTGAGCAAGCCCTTAGTGAGGTGACTCGAGAACAAGCAAACTAAGCTCAGGAAGGATTTGGAGACATCTGTGCCCAGAGGATAAAGACAATGGGAATGAACTTGGGAAACTGCTGGATGAATCATATTAACTGAACTAGATATATGTGCTTTTTATTATAAAAATGCTTTCTTATTATACAAGATGTCCCATAAATCCTGGTGCACTGTTAAGTTTTTGAAGCTATTAAAGCTGAGCATCCTATATAGCATCATAAAGTTGGAAAACATTTAATATGCATTACATTTTTTGAACCTCAGAATAACCCTATATGTTATATCCTGAAGGTTTTGTTATGCCCAATTTAGGGATGAGATTACATGATTTTTGTCCATAACTGTAGACCCAGTAAGCATCTCGATTCGCACTCAGGTTTTCTTGACTTCTGGGCTGGCATTCATTGTTCTATACCACACTGCCCTCTATATCATTCTACTGAGACTGGTAGATCATGGGGTGAAACCAGGCTGGGGGTAGAGAGGAGGAGGAGAAGGAAAAGGAGGAGGAGGAGGAAGAAGGAGGAAAAGAAAAGGAAGAAGAAATAGCTAACATGTATAAAGCACCTACTATGAGTCACACTTTACGCTAAGTATTAAACAATTTTATCTTATTTGATCCTCATAGAAACCCTGGAAGGTAGGTATTACTCTTACCCTCATTTTCTAGACTAGGAAACATAGTCAAACAGAGGTTAAGTGACTTCCTCTAGGATACACAAGCATATGAGTGTGGATTTGAACTCATAACCTGACTCCAGGTTCTACACTCTATACACTGCACCATCTACCTGCCTCTAGTGGATAAAAGTTCTATCTGAATGTATAGTATTTAGAAATAAAGTTTAAAGAAAGACTCAGGGATTCAGAGGGATATTCAATATCCAAGGTTAAGCTGCATCTATATAGTAAAAAGAATGAAGGAATGAATGAACAAATGAATGAATGAATATAAAAACATTATACACACACACACACACACACACACACACACCAGATATGGTGATAAGCTCTGGGGATTCAAACACAAGCCACCATAACAGTGCTATCTCTCAAGAAAATTTCATTCTAATAGGGAAAGAAAACCTGTAAAAAGGAAAGTTGGAAAGAGAGGAAGAGAGTATTCACATGCTAGCAACTTTTGGAAATAACTAGAAAGTGGCAGGGGTAGCCCATTTCTTAGTGAGATAAGTGGTTGCTAAGTGGCAGTAGACATAAAAGGAGGTTGAAGACTGTACCTGGAATTAAGAAGACCTGATTTCCAATTCAATCTCAGGCATATACTAGCTTTGTGTTCCTGAACTCCTCCTTTCCTCAGTTTCTTCACCTTTAAAACAAAAATAAAAATAGCATCTATTTCCCAGGATAGTTTTTAGGACAAAATTAGTTAATATTGCTCTGTAATATATTTTTTTGGCAAGGCATTCATGGTTAAGTGACTTTTTCAGGATCATATAGCTAGTAAGTGTCAAGTGTCTGAGACAGGATTTAAACTCGGGTTTTCCTGACTACAAAGCTCTGTCTACTGAGACACCTAGCTTCCCTGTGTTTTGTTCATCTTAAAGCAATCTATAAATGCTAGCTATTATTATTATTTTTATTATCAAGATAAAGAAAGCAGTCTTCTATCTAGGATCTTGGGGTCTGACCAGATTCCATTGGGAAGAAGACAAGGAGGGGGTTGAGTATTGACAATATGAATTGAAAGTATGAAAATGATGACAATAATCAAATGAGCATTATATATCTAATAGAATGCCAATTAAATCACCAAATGGATGCATTGTATAACCAGACAAAAGCCTCCCAAAATTCATTTGCAAGAACAAAGGAGCAAAATATCAAAGAGAATAATGAGGAATAGCACAAGGAAAAGGCTTGGGGTTATCAAATCTCAAATTCTATTTCAAAACAATAATTATCAAACATTTATTATTGGACAAAAGATGAAATGCAGATCAACAATCTCAAATGAATAAGAAATCTCTAGATGCAGACTCATGCAGCCATCTGGTGTTTGAGAAGACAGAAAAGTGTAAGATCCAGAATCAGGAGAGATTGGGTTCGAATTCCGCCTCTGGTATTTACTGACAGCATGATCAGCTAAGCCTCAGCTTCTCACACGCATCTCATGGTGGGTGGGTGGGGAATCAAATGAAATAATGTATAAAAAGGACTTTCCAAGTATCATATGAATGATAGTTTATATCATTGGTATCTGTAATATCCTTACTAACTGAAATTACATATAGATGGACAGACAGGCAGTTTAAATCTCACTTCTAACTTATCTTGACTGTGTATCACTGAGCAAAGCCCTGAGCTTCTCAAAGCCCTTGGAAAAACTCTGATTTGAAAAGTGGCAGAGCAGGTGCCAACCTGCCCTTGTGAGTTCCCCATACCAATGTAATCATGGATATAGTCTATCTTCCTCCTCATCATCATCATCATCATTATTATTATTTAGAAAGAGATTCTTTTTATTGCTTATCTTTTTTAATTTGTGGAATAAAATAAGCATTTCCCCAACATAAAAAGATGATTGCACATGAAACTGCAAATCTATTATGTACAACATGCCATTTGTTTTAAATACATAATTAAGTTATAATGTAAATGTCTTTTTCTTTTCCACATCCCCTTCACTCTAAAGATAGCTATCATTAGACAGAAATTGGCATCCAGAATGGTTCTACTCCACTCTGCTCAGGCTAGAACATATTTGGAGAATTGGGTTTAGTAAAGAGTACCACCTTGGTAGAAGAACATAGACAAGCTGAGCATATCCAAAAGATATGACCAGCCTGGGGAGAGACGTATGTAGATCAATTGGAGGAAATGAGAATGATTAGCCTAGAAAGGGAATCATTAAGGAGGGGGTAGGCATAATAGCTTTCTGCAAGTGTTTAAAGTGTTGTCTTATAAAAGAGTCATTAGACTTATTCTGCTTGTCTACAGGGGACAAAACCAAGAGAAATGGGCAAACTTGAAAAGAAGCAAATTAAGTTTCCGATAAAGAAAAACTTCCAAACAACAAAGCCTTCTTCTCTCCTCAAACCTCAAATAACTTAAATCATCTCCCATTCTCCCACAGATTGTGCCTACAATGATTCTTCATCTCTCCCTCTGCCACTGTCCCTTTTTCTGTCCTTCTACCTCTCTCATGTCTACCTTTCTCTGTTCCTTTCTGTCTCTTCCCCTCCCACCTGCTTTCTGTCCACCAACTTGTCATGTCTAAATGTCTTTCTTTCTGTCTCTCTCTCTACCTATGTTTCTTTTCTTCTTCTGCCTCTTCTCTGTCCCTGTCTGTTTCTCTATCTTGTTCGACTTCCCCCTGTATTCCTTTCCTAAAACCATATTTATGTATTCTTCATCCTTCTAAAAAATACCTTCTCTGCAGATGATACATTGGAATCAGAATCAAGAAATAAGTGACAACATGCCAAAGGATTGAAGCCACATCATAATTTAAGAAAAATATTAGTATTCAGGAAATATTGGAGAAATGTAATAATTAGAGAGCAACTTTTTAAATATGAGAAAAAGGTTGGTAAAATCAGCAATTCACTTGAAACAACAAAAGGACCTATTATATTGAAGTAGAAGACTATCAAAACTAAGTGTGAATCAAAGGGGGAGGAGAAGGAAGATGAAGAGGAGGAAAAGTAAGGAGGAGGAGGAAGAGAAGGAGGGAGGAGGAGGAAGAGAAGGAAGGAGGAGGAGGAAGAGAAGGAAGGAAGGAAGGAGGAAGAAAGAAGAGGAGAGGAGAAATAAGGAAGAAAAAGAAGGAAAAAGGAAGAAAGATAAGGAAGGAGGAGGAGGAAGAAAAAGGAGGAGGAGGAAGAAAAAGGAGGAGGAGGAAAGAAAGGAAGGAAGAAAGAGAAGGAAAAGGAAGAAAGAGGAGGCAGAAGGAAGAAAGAGAAATAAAGAAGAGGAGAAGAAAGAAAGAATATGAAGGAGAAGAAAGAAGAGAAAGAAAAAGAAAAAGGAAGAAGAGGAAAAAAGAAGAAAAGAGAGAAGGAAGAGGCAGAAGAAGGAAGATGAGGAAGAAGAAAGAAGAGGAAGAAAATGAAAGAAAAGAGAGGAAGAAGAAGAGGAAGAGGAAGAAGGGGAACAAAAGAGGAAAGAAGAAAGAAGGAAAAAAGAAGAGTGTGCATAAGACTCATAAGGATGACCTTTCAAATGATTGTGTAATATGGATGTTGATAACCACTAAAGGTTCCTTTGACAGAAGATACTATTTCAAATGATGAAGGAAAATTAAACCCAAAAGCAACTCTATTGTACCCTAACAACCCAGTTATTTGGGAAAATTGGGTCCACCAGTAGGGTATAAACCACATAAGAACTCAGCTTTACTTTTAGAGTCTTCAAATAATTAACAGTCTGGGAATTTAGAAACTTAGAGTGTCCAAAGTATTGAGTCAATACTTACACTTCCATGCGATGCACCAGATCAGACAGGAGCGATGATTATTCACATAGCTAAACAATACTAGCAGATATAAAGTATGTGCAACTGCATTGTTTTATACCATTTACTGTAGTTATTGAAATATGTGTAGGGTTTTACTGTTTAGAAATGGTGACATGTATTTCTGTGTATTTATGCAATCACTATATATATATTCCATATTATCCTGCATTTGCATATATGGATGACTACATACTAGATATACCTATATTTATTCTGAATAAAGTCAATAGACTCTTGCAGACTGCCCAAAGAGTTTGAGACAATACAAAAGGCCCAGGATAGTACGCTGATCTTGAACATCAAGTGACCTACAAGAAGCAAAGACAACTGTAGCCTATACTGAGAGTAATATGCTATCCAGGAAGAAAAGGGGGGAAAAAACACTGAAATGGTTGATTTCGTGTTGTTTTATTACTGTTGTGTCTTGTCTAAGCCAGGAATGAAAGACCAGTATGCAGTTGAGCACATTCACCTGATTTGAAGCAAAGTCAACCCTATTTTCGCAAAAATCACATGATTAGACCTCAGGAAATATGGCAAGTTCACCATCAAGGTTAAGTTTGTCTCAGGTAAACAAAAAAGAGCTAATTTCTGATAGACTGAATCCATTAATAACTCCTTCTTCCTAGCTCAGGGCTTCTTAAGCAGGAGTCTGAAATTTTTGCTCTCATTTTTTATTTTGATATCAGCAGAACAATCTATTTTGTTCTCTTTTCAATCCTATGTATTTGATATTTTGCATTTCAAAATATGATTCTAAAGTGGAGTCCAGTAGCTTCATCTGACTGTTAAGGGACACACACACACACACACACACACACACACATACACACACACAGAATGAATGGCAAAAATAAAATCCTTGATCTAATGTAAGATATTTAGAGTTTGTAAAATATTTGACTTATTATTGCCATATGCTTTATATATGCTCTGCCATCTTGACTTCAGATATGGAAATAAAAATATTCATTGAGGAGAGAATGTGATGAACAGGGTCCTTTGTTGGTTACTAAAAGAATATAAAAATGACCTTTGTGTGAACAGAAAATCAGCTTGAGTAGAAACAAACCCACACTGTCTGATAAAAGAACTTGAGGAAAGGTAGAGACTGCTCCCAGAGAACCAGAGAGAAGAGTCTGGATCAGAGCCAAGAGTGAAGGTGGAGATGGCTCTAAGGTACTGTGATCTGTCAGCTCATTTACATAGGGCTTTTTTCATTATTTTGAAGGCTAGAGCTGGGAAATAATAAATTACAGAGCTGCTTATGGAATATGGAAAAAGGTATATATCATTTGTCCCCAAATAGATGGAAATTGGGATTCATCTGTTTATTTGTTTGATCAGTTTGCTGTTTTTTTTTGTTTGTTTGTTTGTTTGTTAAATCAACGGCTCACAGACCTTGAATTGTAAGTACTGGAAGCTGGATGAAGCTAAAAGATGGGAAGCCAGAGATCATAAGAATATGAAGCCTTAGCAACCAATGATGAGCTGATGGTATATGCTGACTGTCCCCTGCTGTTTGAATTAAATAGTATAGAAATATAAAATGATGGCAGCTGCTTTGGGATGCCCTGAAGGAAGGATGGCATAATTGAAAAAGACAGAACCCTCTTGCTAAAGAGCTGCCATAGTTTATTGAATTGTTATCTAGTACCATCTACCACCTGTGCAAGGTGAAATCCTTCATGTCCTTCTCCCTTTCTTCCTTGAGAGGGAAAAAATTCCTCAGAGGTCAGAACCAAGGAATCCTATCAAGCATAATATGAAGTACAAAGCTGACATTTATTTGTATTTAATTTTTGAAAGTTGCTTTATATATATATACTTTCTCATTTTTGATCCTCACGCCAACTCTGGTTCTATTGTTATCCCCATTTTACAAATGAAGAAACTAAGAATGGAAGAGGTTAAGTGATTCATCCAGAGTCCAGCAGCTGCAAAAGGAAACTGCTTGTCAATGAAATAATTACACACTGAATTGACACACAACTAAATGGGCAAACCTAGAAAGCTCTAGTCCTCAGGGCTGCAGCTTGCCCAGACAGAGTTGGGAGTAGCAGAAATGGAGTCAACTGTTTCCCTAAAGAAACCAAGAAGATCAAAGTTTGGAGCTCAGAGTTGTCTGTTGCTGCCAGGTACACAGGTGTCCTTAATCATGGGTCTTTCTTCTAGATTTCTATAAGGTGGTGTCTGCTCTCCCTAACAGTTAATCCTCGAATTGGTAAGAAACTGAAACGGAGATCTATAGGGGTGAATCGTGACACTTGAATTATTCTTGCTTTTGTGTTCTACTGAGTAAATGTTATATGGTGATGACTCTTGTTTTTGTTTCCTCTTTTAGTAAATATTTTATAATTTGTTAATGATGGAAACAATGTGATTGTAAATGGAAAATACACTGGTGGGGGCTCAGGGGTAAATGGAAAGTAGTAAAATTGCACCTCTTTATACCAGAATTGTTCCTCAAACACTAAAAATTGAGTTATGTAAGTTAAGGATGCTTAAATCCATGTTCAATCTGAGAAAATGCCCTTGATCTGCCAATATGATTTTAAGTTGGAGGTCAATGAACCTTGCCAGAGAGAAAGAGAGAGAGAGAAAGGAGGTAAACTGTCATGCAAGATTCCATGTCCATGACATTTTGGGCCACATCCTGTCTAAATATAAACCCCATAAGAAAGGTCTTATAGGCAGAGACTCTCTTGCTCCTTGCAGCCCTGTCACCTAGGACAGTTTAGCACATAATTGGTACATAATAAATCCATGTTGATTGATGGCAATAAAAAACCCAAAGTACAATGGACTGCCTTGGGAGGCAATGGGCTTTGCCTTGCTAGAGGTCAACAAATGAAGGCTGGATAATTACTTGTCACTGATGTTATAGGTGGGAGTCTTAATCAGTTACAAGTTGATGACTTCTGAGTACTTTTTCAATTAATCTACAGCGATTCCCTAAAAGTTAATACAGTAGAAAAGTACAAAGGAAGATACCCCTGGAAATGAAAGCCTTGCTTAGATGGAGAATCTCCATTTGCAAGCTCAAGAATTGGGACTTGAGGGGGCGGCTAGGTGGCACAGTGGATAGAGCACCAGCCCTGGAGTCAGGAGTCCCTGAGTTCAAATTCGGCCTCAGACACTTAGCTGTGTGGCCTTGGGCAAGCCACTTAGCCCCATTGCCTTGCAAAAACCCAAAAAAACAAAAAAAGAATTTAGACTTGATCCTATAAAGATCAGGAAAGCTGCAATGATGGTTTTTGATGAAGGAAATGATTTAATAAAAGCATTTTATCAAGATTAATGTGGCTGGAGTGTTCAGAGAATATTTTCCATTATAAAGTGGCCTCATATCAGAATCCAGTAATCTTTAATATGCCAAGAGCACATGAACCTTCAATTCATGGAAAAATTAAAAACCCAGGGTCAAAGAAATTATTATCATGCCCCAAAGTCATCCTACCTGAAGCCTGCATTTAACTTTTCAAATGAATGACTAATTAATGAGATCAAATGAGAAAGTTATTTCATTGTCTATTTTTCCCATATTTATACTTTCTTTTTCTCCCTTTTAGATGAGAAAAAAACATAGAAAGCTATTTCTTCTACGTAATTTCCTCTCTTAATTGCTGAGTTCACTGTATAATTTTCTGCCTTAATTTTTTCTGTTTTGAAAAAAAAAAAACAAACATCTTTATCTACCAGGGTTTTAAAAACAGCCACCAGTTTTATCATTATGTTTAGAATCATCTAGATAAGAGCACTTGACTGGGAGAGAGAAGTGTTGAAAATTAACTGACTTTGCCACTAATTTCTGGGTAATTTTGGTGAGTTATTGAGCTTTACTAAATGGGGGCAACATCATTATGAAATTTCAGGAAGGATAATGGCCAGAGTCAGGACCAAAGCGCAGGCTCTTGCATTTTTCTCTCCCCTTCTGGACAAAAGCAAAAATGAAATATAATCTGTACTAGTCATGGAAATGCATATGGTAAATGACTGGGATAGAAGGATCTTTTGGGGGTCTTAGAAAACGAAAAAAATCCATAAAATTTTAGAGCTAGAAGAGATCATTTAAATCAAATTGTCATGAAAGAAGTTAGAGATTCTACTGGTTTAAGGTAAGGAGGAGGTATATATAAAGCACAGGGAATCATCTTGCAAATATCTGGTTTGGTCATATTTCAATACTTAACTTGGAATGACCAAAGCACCAAATTCTAAAATTGTATTAGTTTTCTGGCTTTTAATTTATATTTTTAGAGTTAAATGAGATGAAAATGATCTATCCCCTCAATCCATAGGAAAATGTTCAACTGAATATGGCAGGTTCCCATCTTTCTTTGACAATGTCAGCTGGAATTTTTGGTTTTTCCCAAATATTTACTATTTCAGAAGGGGATAGATTGAGGATGGGGGGGGTGCAACTTCCAAGGTTCTTTCATTGGGTCCTACAAAAGCACTAGGTTTTCAAAATGGATTAGCTGACAAACTCCAAGTCAATTTATTGTAAGGAATTCAATTTGTCTGCCAATAAAGCCTTGACAAAGGGTCAGGATAGATGAACCCCCAATTCCAAACAAATTCCTAAATAAATGGACTGACTACTAATCTATCTCCATATTTACCTTCTGGTGCTGATGGACAGCACTGAAAACTATTGAGTAGTGATGACTTTCAAACCTCAGTCATATCAGTGGAATTTTTTTTAAAGAATTAACATACAGCCATATTTGGATAATACCATAATTGGATAAAAGTTAAATTTGCTCATAGATTGTAAATATTTAACTGCATTGGGGGCAAGGGGATTGTATTTTTTAAGTGTCTTATGGAATGCTACATTATTATCGATTTGTTGTGTTCTAGTGTCCTCCAATGGATAGTTTTGATAATACTAGAAAGGTAGTGCAGCATGGAATATGAGGACTATCAAAGGGTTGGCTCAAATTTTAAAACTAAGGAAAAGATTAGGTCCCCAAACTTGGGTGGGAATTGAGCTGATCACCTCCCCAAAACAATTTATGTTCGTATTCCATTCTTTGAAATAGAAAAAGACAATAATAGTAATTCAGATTAATCTGTATGTGTGTATGTGTGTGCGTGCGCGCACATGCACACGTGTGCACATGCTGCTTTAATAGCTTCTTTAAACAATGGAATAAACTGGAAAGTATCTGGCCCTTTAAGCAATATTCCAAATCAGGAACTCTAGATAGAGACCAATTGAGAAATTAAGAAGATTCAAGGCTACAGCTAAGTGATGGACTAGCATATAAATTGCAATTAATGACAATTTAGCAAACAAGATGTGCCTGGAAGTGAAGAAAAAAAGGTAAGGGTCAAACTAATACAAGAATTTGCCATAGAATAACAAAAAAGATAAGAAAATCTCACTATTTCAAACTAAGGCTCATCTGAATTAGGAAAATTTCAAATTCTAGAATATTTTAGGAAGATGCAATTTTTTGGTGTCTGTATACATGTATGTGCTGTCTAACTGTCTAAGGTTTGTGATTTACTTGATGGGAAAACTTACTCAAATCTCAATTTTTCTAGGAAATACTATCTTTACCGCTGACTTGGCCCCTAACTTAGGGTCCTTTTTTTTTTAAACTGATATATTTTGTTTTGACATCAACCAAATCTGGCATTATCTGTTTGTACATTCATAGTAACCCTTGTTCACTCCTTTTTCAGTCTTTTCCAATGCTTTGTGACCCCTTATGGAGTTTTCTTGGCAAAGATATTGAAGTGATTTGCCATTTCCTTCTCCAGTTTATTTTACAGATGAGGAACTGAGGCCAACAGGACTAAGTGACTTGCTCAGGATGACTTAGTAAGTGTCTGAATCTAAAGATGACTCTTCCTGCTTTCAGACACAGTTATCTATCCACGGTGCCCTAGGTACTGCTGCCTGACTCTTAGTAGACAATTAATAAAAACTTGTTGTATTGGTAGGAATAGAATCTATAAAATACTATATAACCAGAAGCCGCGAATCTGTTCTCAGCACCTACAAATCAGAGGTACTCAATAAAGAGGAGAATGGCTTGTAATTAGAAAATCATTTATATGTAAATAGATGCCCCCAAAGTATTTCAGGATGTTTGTTCTCATAAGCATTTCAAACATTCCCCTTGAAATCTTGTTATATTATTAATTGAATTTGTCAAGGAGTCAGCAAGAAAAGGTTTGCTAGCAAAGGTGGTAAGCCTAAACCCAGCCTCCAATCAAGAGTCCAGATATTAAACCAGTTATTCATTTTTATAGCATGTTATTGATGATAATCACCTGGGAGAGGCAGTATAGTATAATCTTATATCTAGAGTGCCAAACTTGAAAACTGGAGATCAGGGCATAGATCCCTCCCCAAAATACCTATATTTAATCAATCATGAAAAATTAATTTTCTGGTCTCAGTTTCCTCATCTGTAAAATGGGGATGAGATAATAGTCTACCTCTTAGAGTGGTTATGAGACAAGCACTTTGCAAAATTTAGTCACTTTAGGAAGGAGATTTATTGGGTCTTGGACTAACATTATGACAGCAAAACAAACAAAAACATGAAAATAAAGTATTCAAATTGTAATACTTGGACTTATATACTGAGGGTTGGAAGTGACCACAAGGGTCATCTAGTTCCATCTTCTCATTTTACAGATGAGAAAACTGAAGCCATTTGGAGTTAAGTAATTGGTCCAAAGTCACACAGATAGTAAAAGGCAGAAACAGACCCTCTACTACTTCTCCTGGGACCCTAGAGTGACTTTCCCACTCTGCCCCACTCAATACAATAAAAAATTATTGCACTACAAATAAAAGAACTTGGAGGAATCCAGAGAAAGTGGGATGATTTGTATGCACTGATGCAGAGTAAACTAAGAAGAATCAGGAACATTACTCAATTGCAAAAATACTGGGAATGAAAAGAATATTAAAGTGACAGTGATGGCAGTGTAAATACACTACCCTCACTCTGCCATAGAGAAGAGAAGAGGAAATGCATCTCCCTCCTTTAGAAGGAAAAACGGAGGACTATGACATACATCAATGCATATATTCTTAAACAAGGTTAATTAGGAACTAGTTTGGTTTAACTTAATTTTTTTTCCTACAAGGGACAGCTCACAGCTCACATTAATTTTCTGGTCTCAGTTTCCTGAGAAAGGACACATACTTAGAAAAGATGATAATATAAAACAAAAGTATCAATAAAAGGCAAAAAAACACACCTGAGTAAAAAGAAACTTGGGGAAATAGCTACAACAAGCAAGTCTCCAATATTAATATGAGGAAGTGAATACTTTATGACTCTATGGTCTCTAATGACAGATCCAATTTTTTTAAAGTTGCTGGTTTTTTAAATTAAGTGAAGACTAGAAACCAGGGAGAGTTAAAACTCAACTAAAACTCTATGAAAGAACTTTGATTTCATGATTACATCTTTAATGTTTAACTTTGTAGACTAGACTGCTCATCTCTGTTGGCAATGGTTGGGAGGAGGAAATTAAGAGTGCAGAAAAATTGTCTTGTCCTTTACTTCACTTAATTTGACTTTTAACCTTTCCATCAATCATCAAACATTTATAACAGCTTTCTACTTGAAAAAATAAATGAAAGAGTCCCTACTCTAAAGGAGCTTGTAGTCAAATGGAGGAGTTCACAATCTAATGGACTTAATTTAATTAACAGTCTACTGTCTGGCATGAATTTGGCCCAACATATGAAGTTAAATCCATATTTAAGCAATGTGACACATTTACTGAGTACAAAGAATGTTGGTTTCAATTTCGATTTATGAGAAATTTTGAAACTCTAGGAACCTCCTGTTCATCTTCCTTTATAAACCCGAGAGAGGAGATTAAACAGAAACAAACAGAAAGGCAGAGACTCCTCCACAAACCTGAATTTGTTAAATTACAGAAGAATAAGAAAACCTAGTGCAACTTGAAGACAGTTTAGAATTGGTCTTAAAAAAAGAAATCTAAATCAAGTCAGCGGGAAGTGAGACATGATCACAGCAATAAATAGAAGTGTGTCAGACATAGCTGCAAAGTCAGTGATTTCACTAAAGAAATTTTCTTGTAGAAGAAGTGTGTGTAAATTCTCACACCGTTTAAAAAGCAAGGTCGTTTCACAAGAACACAAAAATATTCTCAACCCTCTCCCCAAGCATCTCTAGTGGAAAGTCACGCAGGCAGGACAGCTGGGGATAACCTTACTCAAATCTCCTCACAGTTTTATCTATCCCCTCCAGAAACAAGCACTTTGACAAGTCTTTTTTAAAAACACAGCTCCACAGAGGCCAATGGGAATATGATCATCCCTTCTTTCTATTTCTGTTTTAAATTTTATTCTGTTTTCATTCTTTCTAGTAGAGTAGAGTAGAAAGACAGCGCATCTTAGGATAAGAAAACTCTGGATTCAAATTCTACCCTTTATACTGCCTAGCTCTATGATCTTGGACTATTTAACCTCTATATTTTAGTCTCAACACCTAATAAAGGACTTGGCACATAATAGGTGCTCAATAAATGCTTGCTGGTGAATTAATCAAGAAACTCAGGAAATTACCTACAAAGACTCAGATGAGTCATGATCTATATTGGTGGATAAAATTCCCATAATAGGAGTTCCCAATGCTGAGGGTATCTCAGATGCATTTGATTCTCATTTTTTAGTTTGTTGAAGTATTGGGAGCTGTTATCTGTCAAAGACCACCTTTTATAATGAATCTACAGCATTAATCAATGAATGTGGAAAATGGCATTCCCAGTGATTTATTTACTAGGAAGAAAGAGTTCCAGAAGGTTTTGAATTCTTTCATAAGGGGTTGAAAAAGAAAAAAATACAAAAAAAAATGTAATTTGTTTTGCTTAGTCCATGGAACAGCTAGTATTAAATTGTATAATGGCTTTCTAACCAGTTTTCTTATTCCTAATTTCAACCTGTTACAACCTACTTTACCTAACTTTACTGGGTTGATCTTTTCCAAATAAGATCATACCCTGATATCTGTTCAAAAAACTTTCCAGTTTTAAGTTACCCCCTGAATAAATTCTAAACTTTTTAATCTAGCATTCAAGGTTCTGCGCCTAGCTTGGATTTACTGTTTTTCTAATTTTATCCTTAATAAATCACCAAACAAATTCTACCCACTAGACTTTATATTCTCCAAGGACAATTCTTATACCTTTATGCTTATACAATACTTATACTCTAGTTGTCATTTGTCCATCGGTCTCAAAGAGGACCATGTCATCAAAAAGTGATGCCATGACATAAAAATGAATCAGATTTAAGAGAGAGGGTGCTGTGTCATGTTACCAGCTTCACTTTTTCCTTGAGAGTCATCTGGGTCCAGTGGCCAGATAAATATCAGAATGACTGGAGATAGCCCTGAATGCAGTAGGAGACCTTGACCCTTTTAAGCTAAGGTCTTTAATAGGTTTCGGTTTGACTAAGGCAACATCCATTCAGTGATTAGTGCTAAGTAAGAAAGAAATGAGGCAAAGAATGGCCTTTTACCTAGTCTTTCTTTTCTTTTCTTTCCTTTTCCTTCCCTTATCCCAAATATTCTATCATACCCTCACCTGTGGGTGCTCTGCCCAAAGGAATGTAAATTTTGATAACTGAAAACTTGCAAGATTTCTTGGGGTTTACAAGCTAGATTTCTTTTTCAAGAACCAAACCTTAAATCCAAAACATTTGGGCTCTCCGTGACTGGCCACCAATAAGTCCCAGTCAAGCCCTGCTTGATCACTGTCTGGGCCCTGATTGGCTCAGAATGAACACAGCAATGTTGAATAGTAATAGTGAAATATAGTAATAGTGAAATAGCAGTTTTTCCTGTTTTGACCAGAAACCTGGAAGGTCTTCCCCTCCCAGATGGATTGATACATTTAGTAATACTGTCCTTTAACCCTAATAAAAACACTTTCCCCACCTTCTTTTCTGCTAATGAAATCCCTCACCACCTTCACATGTTGCTTGCTCTGTCCCTGATCACCCTAACCAAAAGTGAGCTCACCCTCCTAGCAATTCCTTTTACATTCATTTGCCCGCCATGCTTTGTATTTTAACTACTTGTCCAAATGACATCTTACATTCTAGATGACAAACTCCTTAGAGGCTCCTAGGAACTCAATTCAATAGCTGAGGCATTCCATATCATTGAGTCCAAACCTTCATTTTACAAATGAGGAAACTGAGGTTTGGAAGGTTAAATAACTTGCCCAGAGTCAAACAACTAGTAAGTATTTTAGGCAGGATGTGAACCCAGGTCTTCCTGACTCCAATATCTCTCATATTTTGCCACCTCCTCAGTTTTTCTCTCTCTCATTAAGGGATGAGACCCTATCTTAGACATCTTTTTACTCCCTATAGCAGTATTGTGCAAAGTATAGTCCAGGGATTCCTAAACGTTCCCAAGATCTTTTCAGAAGTCTTCAAGGTAAAAATAATTTTCATAATTACACTAAATTTTTAAAATTTCTAATATGGTAAATATGGACAAAAATAACCAACATAAACATGTTCTTTGAAATGCCCAATAATTCTTAAGTATAAAGGGGTTCTGAGACCAAAAATGTGAGTTCTATACTCTAACATACAGCATAGATCCTTAAAAGGGCCTATTCTTTCCTTGGTACATTGAACTCTGGAGGGAAGGAAATTTTCTCTATCAGCACAAAGTGGCACCTTCTCTGCAACTTTCAGTCTCAGAGAGCTGCTTAGAATATGAAGAAATTAAATGACTTGCCCAGGGTCATGCAGCAACTCTACATCAGAATCAGGACTTGAACCCAGATCCTCTGGCTTAAAGGTCAGCATGCTATTATGATGATGTATGTCCTTTGTTCTCAAAGAAGACTATGACATTAGGGAGGAAGATGCCATGACATGCATGTGATTTGGATTTGAGTAAGGGGGTGTTGTGCTAAATTACCAGCTTCATTTTCTCCTCTGTGTTCAGTGGCCAGATATAGGTAAGAATGACTGGGGATGACCCTGGCTCTGAGACAAACAGGTTCAAAGATTAACCCAAGGTCTTACAGCTAGTAAGTGGCAAGTCTCAGGTCAATTTGAACTCAGGTCCTCCTAACTCTTGGGCTGGTGCTCTAACCTTTGCATCACCAAATAGCTGTGATAACTCTCCTTGCAAAGAAAGCAAAATCTAATAAGCAGTTTTTTTTCAATAAAGGAAGGAATTAAAGGTCAATATGACCTTAGTATATTGTGGCACACTGTGGATGTGTGAGAAACCTACTACATGCAGTGCAAAATTTAAGGATTTCAGTTTGCAGAAACATATTTTATGACATTTTTCCTCTTTTCCTTTCTTATATCCAACCAAATTTGCTGTTTTTCAAAGTGAAACAATCCAAGCCACAAGCCTCAGGTTTCGAAGATCAAAACCACATGAAAAATCTAAATTGAGTTGGTTTTCATCTCAAACCATGCACAAGAGAGAATCAGTCCATTAGAACTTCGGCAAACTAGGCAAAAGCAGCCCTCCTTTGGCAGATACAGAGCTGAAAGGACCTTTGCAGGTTATCTAAGTCAACTCCTTCATTTTAGAGTTATAGAAATGAGACCAAGAAAGCTAATGGATTCCCTAAGCTCACCCATGTAAGAATGAGCCGAGACAGGATTTGACTCCCCACCATGTTATTTTCCCCTCATGGCTGAGGTTTACTTAGATGTTCTTATTGAGTCATTTCAGTTATATGTGACTCTTTGTGACCCTAATAGGAATTTTCTTGGCAAAGATACTTAGAGTAGCTTGTCATTTCCTTCTCCAATTCATTTTACACATAAGAAAACTGAGGCAAATGGGACTAAGTGACTTTCCTAGTCTCTCAGCATTTTAAATTTATCATCTCTCTCCGGAAGAGTAAATAGCATGTTTCACCTTTAATCTTCTGGCTCTGTGATTTACCATTATGTTGAAAAGAGCTCTAAAATCTTTCAAAGAACCAACTCATTTTATGGTATAGCAAATGCTACAATTTTTTTTTAAATTTCTTTTAGATGTTCTCAGAGAGAACCTTCCAAGTCATCAATTATCTTTCTCATTCAAGGAACAAATTAGTCAAAACATGATTAGCTCTACACATTCATGATTCCTTTATGAAATGTCCTCAGGGTAGAGTCTGAAACATAGCAGTAGTTGGTTGATGCAGTGGTAGGAGATGAAGACTTGGGGTGAAGGAAGAACCTAAATCCAATCTCAGACCTATGTGAACTGTGTGACCCTAGGCAAATCATTTTACCTCACCCTGCCTAGGTTCCTAATATATAAAATAATGATAATGTTTGCCTACTTCACAGTATTATTGTGGGAATCAAATGAATGTTTGTAAGGTGCTTTGTAAACTTTCAAACATTATTTAAATGCTGGTTATTATTGTTATTGTTGCTCCCCCCCCCCAGTTTTTTATATTCTGCTATTTTTTCCCTTTCCTTAAAAAAAATCCATTCAGGGTCTGTTATTTCATTTGTATAGGAAAATCTGAGTGAAGAAACTTCACGATGTTTTTGCATCTTGGAATATTAGAGAGTAGCCTGAAGTTCTGGGAAGTAAAATGACCTTCCCAAGGTCCCAGAGTCAGTAAATGCTTGAAGCAAACTCAAGACTGATTCCCTGTCCATTAGACCCACTTATTATCAGTTCATGGGCCTCTTCTCCTCCTGTGAGCCATAGTATTAGTGAGAGAAGAAAGGGAATGCTCACCATGAAGAACATGCTTCCAGTGATGACTTGTGGCCAAGAAATGTTAAAAATATGTAGGAACAGGTAAGACTAGAAAAGGAAACGGACCTACTGTGTAGCTAGAATGAAGGATGAGAGACAGACAGTCCATGCACAGTATGGGAAAAGGCCCAGAAGAAGGCTGCCAGAGAAGTCAGTCAAACTTCTGAGGAGGACCCCTGGAAGGTCATGGGTGACAGTGGTCATGATGTATTAAATGTGCACTGCTGATGGGTGCAGAGCAATGAGATCACAGATCCATCTCAGTAATAGAACCAAGGTCATTGTTTGCACAATACAGTTTGATGGCAAAGGAGAAACACCAGCAGGCCAAATAGGTGTGTTGTGATGGTTTTTTCCAACTGACGCTTCCCTAGTATGATTATCTAGAAACCCCTAAATTTACTAGATTCTTCATCAATTCTCCAGTTTTTCACCTGTTGCTGTTATCTCCTCCCCCCAAAAAATATTTGAATGCTCAATCTGCCTTTCAACGTCAAAAGTTGCCCTTGTCCAGTTAATCTTCATCTCATCTCTAATTTCCTCATAACCAATGAAACCAAACCAGGTTTTATTTACCATATTATTTTGCCATAATTCCAGACCCTCCCTCCATGCCACTTTTCAGAATCAATTTGCCCTGCTCTGGTCTCACGTTCCTCTCTTGATTTCATGGCTGACCCATTCAGCTATTTATTGTCCCCCATCCTTGACCCCTCTGTTCTGAAAAATCCTGGCCTGGAAATCCCCCACCATCTGACTTTTCTCCTCCAGCTCCTCTGGAGGTATATATGTCATTGGAAGAAATCTCCTCATTTTATGAGGAGTTATTGTTGTTGTCAAGGTCTTTCTATCATGCCCAACCAACTCTTCCTGACTCCATTTGGGGTTTTCTCGGCAAAGATACTGGAGTGGTTTGCCATTTCTTTCTCTAACTCATTTCACAGACGATCAGGGGTAAATGACTCACCCAGGTTCACCCAGTTAGTGTCCAAGGAATTGAATTCAGGGAGAGGAGTCTACTTTCTCAGCATACCCTCCTGTAATTGTTGCTGAATTATTTCCACTATGTCTGACACTCCATTAATCCATTTGGGATTTTCTTGGCAAAGATATTAGAGTGGTTTGCCATTTTCTTCTTCAATGCATTTTACAGAATAAACAGGTTTAAGTGACTTGCCTAGGGCCACTGCAAATGTGAGTCCTCCCTGCTACATAGCAAATTCTTTTATTATTCCTTGACTGCTTTTCTATATTCCACTACCCTCAGGGGCTATTCCCAACTTTCTCTTCTTTCCAAGAACCTCAAAGCCAATGTAGCCACATCTACCCTGAACAAATGCCCACACCTCCTACCCCACTGAGAACACCAAGTTCTCATCTCCCTTACTTCTCTCTTCAAAACTCTTTCACAATTTCTCTTTCTTCTCCCCTTTACTCTTGTCTCCCAGTCTGGAGTGACCCTTCTCTTTGCCAAACTAAATTTCTTCAATCCTTTCTAACCTTTTGGATTGCTTTCTTCCTTTCATTTTAATTCAGATTTAATGGTACCTGCTATAAAGTCTATTGACTTGTCTCTCCATATTCACTCTCTTCTCTATCCAATCCATCTTCCACACAGTTCCTAAAGTAATTTTTGTAAAACACGTCAGAACATTCCTTGTCTGCTCAAATTCCAACAGCAACCTCCAAGATGAAGCAGAAACTCCTCCTCTTAGCATCTAAGACTTTCCATTATCTTTTTTTTATCTTTTATCTTTTTTATCTTTGCTCCACTCAGCCTCTCAGAATCCATTTCTTCTAATAAGACTCATTTCTGTAGTGTTTCCTATTGTGTGTAGAGCTCTCACTCTCTCTCTCCCTCCCCTCGCCCCCTCTCCCCTCCCTCTCCCTCCCCTCGCCCCCTCTCCCCTCCCTCTCCCTCCCCCTCTCCCCTCCCTCTCCCTTTCCCTCCTCCTTCCCCTCTCTTCCTCCTCCCTCCCTCTTCTCTCTTCTCTCTTCTCTCCTCTCTCTCCCTCCCTCCCTCCCTCTCATTATATTTCTGTTTCCATGAAGAATGCAAGTTTCTGAAGCTTTTTTATTTTATTTTTATTTTACTTTATTTCTTCTTTATAAAAGGACTAGTTTCCTTAAAGATAATGGACCCTTAATTCTTTTCTTGACTTTAAACTTATTTAAGTTCAGTTATGGGGCAGCACGTGACACAGTGGATAGAGCATCATATTTAAATTCAAGAAGACCTGAGTTCAAATCAAATACTTACTAGCTGTGTGATCCTGGGCAAGTCATTTATCATCTTTCTGTCTCAGTTTCCTCAACTACACAATGGGAATAATATTATCACCTTCCAAAGCTGTTCTGAAGGTACATGAGAATATTATTATAATATTTTAAAATATTTTAATATGTATTATAATTATTAAGAAATTGTAACATACTATATAACATATAATAAATGTTATTTATATATTATATAAATATTAATATAATAAATATTATGCTTAACACAGTGTCTGATACAATTATATAAATGTTACCTGTTATCATTGTTAACTGAATTTCTTTTTTGACCCTGTTTCCATGATATGTGACACTATTTCATTGACAATGGCATGTATACTCAGATTGCTGATGAGATGATTGAATTTCTAAAAATTTCATTAACTCCTATGGCTCCCTTTGGCACACATAGCCCTTGCCCAAGGTCTTCCTCCTGTCAAAATACCGGATGTGAAATTTGCTAAAGCAGAAGGAGAATGAACCCCAGTTGCCCAGGCAACAGCCCTGATTGCTATACTAAATAGCATTAGGTATCGATTGTCTACATTTCCGAAAGGAATGTTGTTGCAGTCCAGGCCCCTTTAAGGAATTACAAGTTCATTAAAGAGAATAGATCTGTTTGGCAAACAAATTACATCCTGTCCCACTGCTATCCTCACCACCAAGACAAAGACAGCAAGAGGAAAAGAAAGATTTCTGGGAAATATTCAGTCTTATGCCAGCACTCTTACCAAGGGGTTGATGCTTGCCTAAGTTCGCATAACTGTAATGTTGACCCTAAATCATGACCACATAACTGAACTTAAATAGGTAGACAGAAGTTAAATGTCAAGAAAATAATTAAGGGTCTATTATCTACAAGGAAATTGGTTCTTTTATAAAGAAATAATAAAAAGAAAAAATAAACTTTTAAAAGCTTCAAAAACTTGCCTTCCTCATGGAAACAGAAATATATGTTAATATGAGAAGGGAGAGAGAACACTACAATGACCTGGACCCAAAATCAGGAAGAGAGACTTGAACTGTATATTTGATACTTTAGGCAAGTCATTTTACCAACAGAGGATCAAGGAAGATAATAAAAATACTTTATAAACTGTATTGCTCCAAATAAATGTGAGTTTTGTGATTATTGAGATAGGTCCTCTGGCAGGTAATCTCATTTTCTGGAGTTCAGATCCAGCTTCAGATTCTTCCTGGCTAAGTGACCCTGAGCAAGCCACTTAATTCTGTTTGCCTCTATTTCCTCATCTGCAAAATGAGATGGAGAAGGAAATGGCAAACCACATCAGAATCTTTGCCAAGAAAACCTCAAATGGGGTTATAAAGAGTCAAACATAACTAAAAATAACTAAACCTTCTAAAAAAAGTACAAAAGATTATTGACCAGAAAGTAATGAGTGATTTTTTTTTTTGCTTTTTAATGGAACAAGGAATGTCCAGAGTTGCCCTGTCTGGCTCTGGCTGACCACATGGACTAGCTCAGTGCTTGAATATTTGCGGGGATGACAAAGGCTAGCTGCTCGTGGCTAGTTGTGTGTGAAGACATCTTTAGGGATGAAGAAGAAATCCTTTAATAGCCTTTGAACAAGAAGTCAGTGGACTCAATGAATCTCTAAAAGGGAGTGATCCACCCACAGCTATCTCTTCATCCTTCTTCCTTTAATCCACTACGATAGTATCATGTAACTCTGAGACTTTCCATTATACAGGACCCTTCTTCACACTGACAGCATGTCAACTGTTCCCATGTGGCAATCTTGGGAGTTCAACTGGGTGAGATTAAGCCTGGGATCCTGGCTGCTTCTTCCACATATGTGGCTCCGGAGCATATGGCACCTTTAGTGGAGAGGAAGGGGGCAAGTCCCCTGAGTCTCCTTGGGCACAGAAGCAATTCTAATTATTAGATTACTGAAACAAATTGTAGCCAAATAAATGCCCTTCAAAACAGTCCACTTCGGAAGGGATGCATTGAGTCCCACCACAAAGAAATGCATCTGATTCCAAAAACTGTACATTAAAGAACAGTCACTCTGTAATCTGAAGTCCTAGGTTCAAATCTCATTTTCATTGCTACCTCCTTGGGACTCAGTTTCCTCAGGGAACTAAGGTGACTTCAAGACATCTAGGATGGTAGGATCCTAAAAAAGAACATCAGCCCAAAAAATAGGTTCTGATTCCAGCTCTAACACCTCCCAGTTGTGTGATCTAAGGTGAGTCTCAAATTTTTTGTTTCATTTTCTTCACATAGAAAATGAGAGAGTTGGATCTGCTGGCCTCAAAGGTCATTTTGAATTATGACATTTGGCATAATTTATGAAAGTATTAAAATGATTTGCTCAAAATATTTTTGTTAACCCCTCTTTGGGTATGGTTTTAGAATATCTTTATGAGACAAATATAAAGGATAATTAATGACGACTGTATAGTATTTTAAAGCTTGAAAACATCCTTCCACTTTCTCATGTTTACTATACCCATTATACAGATAAGACAACTGCACCTCAGGACAAGTTCACTCAGCTTGGATTAGAGCTGGATCTGAACTCAAGTCTCTTGGCTTCAGATCCCACATGCTATTCCCTTCAGCAGTACAGAGCCTTATTTCTTGATAGACTAGTGATCTCACCAACATTGTCACTCCCTTAAATGGTGCCAAATAAAATGCATCCATCTGTGGGATGTTTGTTAATATACTCCCATATATTCTTCCTGGATACACAGGTGGCACAGAAAATAGAGAACCAGGGTTGGAGTTAGAAGTCTTGTTTTCAAGAATTCAAATCTAGGCTTAGACACTTCCAAGTTGATGACCTTGGGCAAGCCATTTAATGATGTTTGCCTCAGTTTCCTAATCTGCAAAATGAGCTGAAGAAGGAAATAGTAAGCCAGTCTAATATCTTTGCCAAGAAAACCCCAAGTGGGGTCACAAAGAGTCAGACCTGACTGAAACAAGTCTGGAGAAAATACCTTAAACTGCAGAATTTGCAGAAGAAAGTATGCTGGATTTGAAATCAGTAAATCTAGTTTCAAATCCCAGAGCTGCCACTATCTCTGGACTTTGGGAGAAATCACTCAACTTCCTTGGTTCACAATTGCCTCAGATGTAAAAGGAAGAGTCGAGACTAGAGAGGTCTCTTCCAGCTCTCCATCTAGCCTCTTATGATAAAACCTTCTTTACTGAATATTTACCCCAGGGCCAGTGTTTCAGGATGACTAACTGATGATCCTTGCTTTGACTTTGTGACCAGTCCATCATCATTTTTGAACTATATTACTTTGATAATTTTATTCTTATCTCCAATGATTGTTATTTTTAAGACCAAAAGAAAACTATTTCCCAACTGGAGAACAATCACCTTTATCCATCACTTTTGACCCTGTCAAACAATAGATTTACCACCACTGAAACTCTTTTTTTGAAATGTATTAATGACTTTAAAGTTATAGTTTCAAATGTGTATTTTTAAGTATGTTTGTGAATACTATCATTGGTAGCTCCGTCACCTCCCAAAGCTACTACCTTGAAGGAGATGATTTTATATATACATATATATAACATATATAAAGCTGCATTTGTTTCAAAATTCAATATCTCATCCTCTGTGGAGACATCCAGAATAGAAATTCACATCAAGGGAAGTTAATGGCCATTCATTTATTAAGGATTAAGGATTTACTAGGAACCAGGTGCTTTGCTAAAGAGTTGAGAATGCAAATACAAGCAGAGACAGAGATAAGGTTCTTGAAGGAGAGACATTTGAAAGAAAGGTGTCACCTAAAAGTCAGCTGAGGAAGGCAAAAGAGAAACTGTAGGTACTTGGCATGGGAGAGAATATCTAGAAGACTCAGGGACACAAGTTGAAAGGGACTGCAACATGGTAGCCTGAGCACCTTTCTTAACATGGAGATTCTGTGGAGAACTGTCCAATCAGAGGGAGAGGTCACAGGGGTAGAAGGTATTTCTATGGTATGAATTTCAGGAGAGGAGTAAGCTTCCAGGAGGAAGAAGATTCTAGCACATGATAGAGAAATTTTGGAGGAAAAGAAAGAGAGAAAGAGAAAAGGAGAGGGAGAGAAAGAGAAAAGGGGAAAGGAGGAGGGAAGGGAGGAGGAGGAGGAGCAAGGAGGATCTGGCCAAACCTTGCCTCTATCACATACCAGTTGCATGACCCTGGTTAAGATGCTCAACTTTGCAACAATTCACTAAAACCCTTTTAAGTTTCAGAGAAGTTATTGCCCTTCATTGGTAAAGAAAGTTTCAAAATGTGGGAGTTCCCTGTATCACTGAAATTTCAGGTACTAATATACTCTGTTGATTTAAATAATTAGGCCTACCTGCGCCTCTAACTATTGGCAGTAGGATACAGAGGATAACAAAGCACATCCCACAGTTTGACAGAAACCTGATTAGAAACAGATTTTCAGTTTCCAGGCCCGTCATCTCCTACCTTTGAGGCAATAGCCATCATGCAATCAATGAAAACTGCTGATTATCCCAAAAGAAATATCCTCCAACCTTGCTGATTGCTTCCCTCTGAAACTACTGCTCTGAAAGTGATGTTGACATCTTTTCAAAAATAGGGAAGCTTTGAGCACCTGAGGTTTGCATTTAAATATTGATTTTTTGATAACATGGAACAGAAATTGGGAAGTAAGTTAAATGACTTGGCAAAAATCAGCAACCTACTCAAAAGTAATGAGTATGAAGTCCAGAGTTGTTACTGAGTGGTTCTTAAGAAGAAAAACAAATCACAATGCTGTTGACATTCCCAATGTGTGCAATTTATTTCCATGTTTTCAAGACCCTTTGCTTTCCAAAGTAAAGGTAGCATTTCATTTATTGGTCATTTTAATTTCTTGACAATCTGATTATTAATGTAGGCATGTTATATCAAGCCAACTGGTTGTATTGTTATAGAGACAAAAATGATTTCCTAATATCTATGTAAATTTAGGGGAAAAATAAACCCCAATTATAGATGGATCATAGCTTAAAACTTCAGGACTTGGAGTGGTCTGGGATTACATCAATGTGAATACCATTTTCAAAGGCCTGAATAATAACCCATCCATACCTCCTAATACATGGATGCTTCTTGTCTTCCTGCTTCAATAAATGATTCAAAAGGAGAATGAATATATACTCAATGCAATGGAAGCATTCCTCTGGGCTTGTTGTCATTTCATGGGTACCAATGAAACACTATAGACTAACCATTGATTATCCCTCACACTCCTAGACTGGTCTATCTCCTTTCTCATCATATATCTCTGATCATTTAATAAAGAATTGAATTTAATTAGTAATATATTGCAAGCTAATCATACCCACCGTGTATCTCTCCATTGCACTTCAGGTGGCCCATAGTAACAAAATCATGATAAAATAACAATAGCAGCTGATGTTTGATGGTTTATACAATTAATTTATATCATTTTATTTAATCCTTGTAGAAAGTCAGAAACATAGGCAATGCACATTTAAATAGTTTCATTATATAGATAAGGCAATCAAGGATTAGAGAAATGAATCTCACTTATCCAGGGTCACAATGTGAGGTTCAGATCCTCTGCTGCCAAAGCCACTGTTTTTTTCCACTATACCACAGATACTCCTCCTTTAGCAAAAAACAGGAAATGGCCAAAAAAATCTCTAAAACATGCTAATAGAACTCTTTGAAAACTGCTGAAATATTTAATGATTCACTGATGATTTAATGATTAATCATTTTTAAAAATCATTAGAGAAGGAAAATGTCTTTCCTCCATTACATAGAGAGCCCAACAGAGAATATTCAAAAAGCAGTCTCCTAAAGTCTTGTATTTCCTCCATTAGTGTTTACTCCCAAAAAGCCAATTATGAATTAAAAACTAAACTTGTCAGCACAGCTAATAACAAATTAAAGGTTATTTTTAAATGGAAATGACTGAAGAGTTGGTGGAGTATTGATTGATTAAGATGTAGTTAAACCTATAGGACCTGATGAGTCTTGAGCACTGAAGGAATCATCAAAAGTCATCATCCAATCAATAAGTGTCATTACATGCACTTATGGAAGATGGCAAAGTGTCGAGTGCCTAGAAGGAAAGTAAGGTTAATGCCCAGAAATTGTAGGTATATGTAATTTCTGCATCTTTTACTATCAAGGAAAAAAATTATTGATTTTGGAATCAGGTTTCATGGCCACAATCCACCTCCAATGATTCAAGCTGCTTAACTCTGAACCAATCATTTAGCCTTCTTGGGACTCAGTTTTCTAAGTTATAAAATAAATTGAAGGAGAGGGGAAAACTAGAGAGTCTGTGAATCATATCAACAAAATAGGATCATATCTCATCAAAAAAGTCAATATTGTCTATTTACTGATATTGAATTAAAGTAATTAGGTTTTTATAATGAGTAAATAAGATCAGATATGTAATTCTTCTACAGTACTGAAAGATAGAAAGAAGAAAACATAAATGTGAATTGATTTAATTTGATTGATTGAATTGATCTTTAATTTGGTACTGGGTGAAGAAATTCATCTATAGGGGAAAAAAAATTAGATTTGTTGTACTGACCACCAGAAGTAGTGTAGAACAATGAAAGCTGGGACAACAGGAAAAAAAGTGGAAGAAATGATAGGATGGGTAAATAAGGATGGATTTACATATTGTTTTATTTATATATCTTATCAGCATCAAAAAGTATCTAGTCAATGCCTAATCATGCATGCAGTCTCAAATGGCATGATAGGAGTAAGACAGGTTTGTACAATAAGTCAAATGTTGACTGCATCTATGACTTTGGACAAATTGCTCTCCTTTTTTAATCTTCAAATTCCCCATCTTAAAAAAAATAATTTTTATTGAAAGAAGTATTTAGGAGGCAGAACCAAGATGATGGAAAAAGGCAGGGACATCCTGAGCTCTCCCCCAAATCACTCCAAATACCTTTAATGACTCTAACCAAATTCTGGACTGGCAGAAGCCACAAAAAGACTGAGGGGAAACAATTTCCCAGTGCAAGGGTCTGCTACACAGGGGTGGGAATACAGAAAAGCACAGACCTCAGCTGCACAGACCCAACTCCAGCCAAACAGGAGCAAATATACGGAGTCACCAAAGCAGCAGCAGCTGCTTCTTCCAGAGTGCTCAGCACACAGATGGTAAGGGGGTCAGAAGATTTCATGGGTCTCTTTGCTATCCCTGAGGCAGGCTTTGCCCATAATTAGCTCTAGGACACAGTCTAGGACATCAGTTCAAGAAATAGGAGCTGAAGCACAACAGAGTTGCTGCCCCAGCAGAGTAGGAACCCTCCTCACAGGTCCAAGGCAGAAGGGAATCCTTAAGGTCACCCCCAGACCAGAGCACAGGCAAGGAGAGTAGTCATAACCTCTCATAAGATCTTGGAAGAATTGAAAACTTGCAGGTCCTTAGAAGTATCTCTGAAAACACCTGCAAAAACCCTCAAAAGTTTGATATAGTGTGTCTCCTTAACAAAGAGTTAAAATCAAGTCAGAGACTGGGGAAATGAGCAAACAACAGAAGGAAAAAAATCAGACAATAGAAATTTCCTGTGGTCACCTGGAAAATCAAAATATACACTCAGAAGATAACAAAGTCAAAACTTCTACATGCAAAGTCTCCAAGAAAAATATGAATTGGGCTCAGGACATGGAAGAGATCAAAAATTATTTTGAAAATCAAATAAGGGAGATAGAGGAAAAACTGGAAAGAGAAATGAGAGCAATGAGAACCGAGGTAGCAGCTTTGTGAAGGAGACATAAAAAAATACTCAAGAAAATAACATCTTAAAAAACCAGACTGAGCTAAATGAAAAAAAAAGAGATACAAAAAGTCAAAGAAAAGAAGAATATCTTAAAAAGTAGAACTGTGCAAGTGGTAAAGGAAATACAAAAGTCGACTAAAGAAAATGATTGCTCAAAATATAGAATAGAGCAAAAGGAAACCGATAGCTTTATAAAAAAAATCAAGAAATTAAAAAAACATGAGAAAATGAAAAACTATAAGAATATTTGAAATATCTCACTGGAAAAACAACTGGCCTAGAAAACAAATCAAGGATAGATAATTTAAAAATTATTGGACTACCTGAAAGTCAGGACCAAAAAGAGAGCTTTGACATTATTTTTCAAGAAATTATCAAGGAAAACTGCTGTGATATTCTAGAAGCAGAGCATAAAATGGAAACCGAAAGAATCTACCAATCACCTCCTCAAAGAGATCCCAAATGAAAACTGCAAGGAACATGAGTCAAATTTTGGAGCTCTTGAATCAAGGAGAAAACAATACAAGCAGCCAGAAAGCAGATATTCAATTACTGTGAAGCCACAGTCAAGATCTAGCAGCTTCTACAATATGGGATTGTAGGGCTTGAAATATGATACTTTGGAAGGCAAAAGAGTTTGAATTATAACCAAGAATTGGCTGTTCAGCAAAACTGAACATACTCTTTCAAGGGAATATATGAACATTTGATGAAATAGGGGACTTTCAAACTTCCCTGATGAAACAGCCAGAGCTGAACAGAAAATGTAATCTTCAAATACATGAATCAAGTGAAGCATAAAAAAGTAAACAGGAAAAATAAATCATAAGGCACTTAAGGATGTTGAACTACTGATACAATTCAAATGAGTTTTCTCATTTATTAGGGAAGTTAGAAGGAGCATATATAGGTAAAACACAGGTGGGAACTGAATTTGAAGGAAAAATATATGAAAATAAGATGACTATATATGAAAAAGGTAGAGTTAATGGATGAGAGAATAATGTACTGAGGCAAAGGGAGTAGGAAGGGAGGGAGGTAGAATGGGGAAGAGGGAAGGCAGATAGAACAGGTTAAGTTATTTCACATAAAAGAGGCAAGAAAAAGGTTTTGCAGTGGAGGGAAAGATGGAAGCAGTAAGGGGGAAGTGAATGAACTTTATTGCCATCAGAATTGACTCAGAGAGGGAATAACATACACTCAATTAAGTATAAAAATCTATCTTATATTAGAGGAAAGTAGGAGAGGAAAGGGATGAGAGAAAGGAGGTGGAGGATAGATAGATGGGAGGAAGATTGTGGGAGAGAGTAGTTAGGTACACAACACTTTCGAGGAGGGAATGAGTGAAAGAAGAGAGAAATAAAAAATAAATGGGGGTAGGGAGAATAGGATGGAGTAAAATATAGTTAGCAATATAAAATAATTTTAAAATAATGAAACAAGTTTTTCTGATAAAGACTTCATTTCTCAAATATAAAGAACCAAGTCAAATTTTAAAAAAATAAGAGCCAATCCTCAATTGATAAATTAGTAAAAGATATGAATAGTTTTCAGATGAAGTTGCAATGCTATCTATTTAAATAATGTTTTTAAAAATTTCCTAACTTGGGGTTGGTACCAAGATGGTGGCAGGAGAACAGCCTTTCCTAGAAGCTCTCTCCAAAATATTTCAAAAAGCTTACAAATATGACTCTAACTAAATTTTTGAGAGAGAGAACCCACAGAAAGATCTAGTGAGCAATTCTGCAACCCAAGGAAACCTGGAAGATCATGTGAAGACTCTTCCACTGGTTAGAGGGAGTGGCAGCATGCCAGAGCAAAGGAGCTCCAACCTTCCAGGAACAGCCCACTGGGCACCTGGGTCCCTGGGAGCCTCAGCTCCTGGCAGCAGAAGCAGTTTCCCAACCTGTGAACCCAGGCACAAGCACAACTCAGAGGATCAGCAGGGACCTCTGCTAGAGCAAGTGCAGAGCATGGACCTCTCAGCATGGATCTCAGCACAGCCCAAATTTCAGGAAACTGAAGCAAGCCCACAGAGTCACCCAGCAGTGGCCCTTGGCAGTTGCTTCCAGTGCATTCAGCCCAAGGAAGGTAAGAGAGTGGGGGGAGATTGTTGAGGTCTCTGGGACAGGGCTCTGGGCCTTTGTCCATATTCAGAACCTGGTTACAGTCTGGGGTCCCCCATTGCCAAAGAGCAGCCCCAGGGCAGAAGTATGTGCTTTTGGTAATCCACAGGCCAGAACACAAGCAGGAGAGTAGTCAGTCTCCTATAAGACCCTGAAGGAACTGGGGTCCTTGCAGGGGTATCCTAAAAATACTCAGAAGTTCAGGAAGCACCCCAAAACCAGGCACAGGGTGGGTAAATGAGTAAACAGAAAAAAGGAACCTTACCATAAACAATTACTTTGGTCCCATGGAGGATCAAAATACTCAATCTGAAGATGCATCTAAATATTCTAAAATATATAGAAGTTGAGCTTAGGCTATGACAGAACTCAAAAAAAGATTTTGAAAATCAAGTAAGGGAGGTAGAGGGAAAATTGGGGAAAGAAATGAGAGCAATGCAGGAAACACATGAAAACCAATTCAGCAGCTTAGTCAAGGAGATCCAAAAAAATACTGAAGAAAATAACATATTAAAAACCAGTTTAGGTCAAATTATTAAAACAAGCCAAAATGTTAATGAGAAAAATGCCTTAAAAAGCAGAATTGGCCAAATGGAAAAGGAGATAAGAAATCTCTGAAGAAAACAACCCCTTCAAATGTAGAATGGAGCTAAAGGAAGCCAATGGTTTTGCGATGAATCAAGACACAATAATTCATTACCAAAAGATGAATTTCACATTATGAAATAGCTCATTGAAAAAATAATGGCTCTGGGAAAAGATTCAGAAGAGACAATTAAAAAATTATTGGCCTACCTGAAAGTCATAATCAAGAAAAGAGCCTTGACTTCATTTTTACAGAATTTCTACAGGAAAATTGCCCTTATATCCTAGAAGCAGGGGGGGGTAAATAGAAATTGAGAGGATTCCCCCAATCTCCTCTGGAAAGAGATCCAAAAAGAATAATCCCCAGGAATATCTTAGCCAAGTTCCAGAACTCCCAAGTCAAAGAGAAAATATTACAAGCAACCAGAACAAAACAATTCAAATATTGTGGAGCTACAGTTGGGATTATATGGGACTTATTAGCACCCACATTAAGGGCTCAAAGGGCTTGGAATGTAATATTACAGAAGGCAAAAGAGCTTGGAATGCAACTGAGAATCTACCCAGCAAAACTAAACATCCTCTTCCATGGGGAAAGATGGACTTTGAATGAAACAGGGGAATTTCAAATGTTCCTGTTGAATTGACCAAAGCTGAACATAAAGTTTGACCTTCAAATACAGGACTCAGATGAAGCAGAGAGAGTGGATGAGAAAGGAAAATTAGGAGGGACTTAATGATGATGAACTGCTTGCATTTTTTGCATGGGAAGATGATACTGATAATACTCATATGAACCTTCTCATTTATTAGAGCCAGTAGAAGGAGCTTTTATAGATGAGGCACAGAAGAGAGCTGAATATGAAGGTATAATATGTGTTAAAAATGGAGTCAGTGGGTAAAAGGGAAATGTACTGGGAGTAAGAGAAAAGAGAGATAGAATAGACTAAGATATCTCATGTAAAAGATATTTCATGTAGATTTCACAATGGTATGGAAGCAGGGAAGGTGAGAGGGACTGAAGGAGCCTTCATTCTTATAGGAACTGGCTCAGAAAGGAAACAGCATACACATTCAATAGGCAATAGAAATCTAGAAAAAAAAAGGAGAGAAGGGGGACGGAGGAAGGGAGGGGAGATGAGGGTGATAGAGGAGAGGGTAGAACACAGGAGAGGATAGTGAGATATAAACCACTTTCTTTTTTACTTTTTTACAAGGTGGTAGGATTGGGTGGCCTATCCAGGAACACAAGGTAGGTCTCTGGTGTGGGATGTGGGCTTGCGGCCTCTTGGCCCCAGGGCCAGTACTATGTCTGCTGCACCACTTGGCTGCCCCACAGCACATTTTTGAAGAGGGACAGAGTGAAAGGAGAGAGAAAATACAGTAGATGGTAGTGGGGAGGAAAGTATGAAGGGAACTGCAATCAGCAACAGCAACTGTGGAAAAATACAGAAGTAACTTGTATGTTGAACTTATGAGAAAGAATGTGATCCCCCCGAGACAGAGCTGATAGTATCTGAACACAGACTAAAGCACATTTTTTCTCTTTCACTTTAGTTCTCATGAGGTTTTGTATTTTTGTGGGTGGAGGGGAGATTATGTTTACTCTTAGCAACAAGAATATTTTGGAAATGTTTAAATAAATTAATTTAATTTTTTTGATTTCCTTAATTCACTAATGACAGGAGAAATGGAGATTGGAGCAATATACTTGTTCAATTGGCTAATAAGACAGAAAGAAAAAAAATGACAAATGTTGAAGGGGCTATGGGAAAAATGAGACATTGATGCACAGTTGGAAGAGTTATGAAATGATTCAACAATTCTGTAGAGCAATTTGGAACTATGAAGAAAGGGCCATAAAACCATGCCTACCCTTTGACCTAGCAATGCCATTACCAGAAGAGATGAAAAACAGGAAGGAAAAGGAACTCTATGCATACAGATTTTTATAGCAGTTCTTTTCAGGTGTCAAGAGGATGTCCATCAGTCAGTGAATGGCTGAAAAAATTGTGATGTGATTAAGATAAAATGTTATCCTGCTATAAAAAAATGTGGAGAAAAAAACTTGCAATGGGAAATGTCCTAAATGCAAAGGAACAACAATGTTGTGGGATAATTAGCTATGAATGACCTACCTTTTCTCAGCAATGCTGTGTCTCAGAGAAATCAGAAGGACTTATGATAAAGAATACTATCTATCCCAAAGACACAACTGATGGTGTCTGAAGATAGATTGAAGCATTTTTTTTTACTCGAGGTTTCTTTGTCTTTGCAGGCAAGAGGGGGTATTTTACTTTTAAAACATGGCTATTGGGATAATATTTTTCATGATTACAAATTTTTAACCTATGTCAAATAACTTTGCTTTCTCATTGAGGGGAGTGGGGTGGAAGGAAGGGAGACAATTTGGAACTCAAGGTTTGAAAAGTGAATGTTTAAACTTGGTTTTGTATGCAATTGGGGGAAAATAAACAAAAATAAAGAAGTATTTAGTGGACACGTACTTTAGAGGAATTTTTAGTTTGATAATAAATACACAAATTTAGTATAAGCTGAAGTCTGTCAAGTTAAGAAGACTATATTGACACAGTGGAAAGGACACCAGTTCCACTCTCACCTCTGATGCTTACTGGCAGTGTAATCTAGCATAAGGTGCGTAACTTCCCTGAACTTCACTTTTCCCATCTATAAAATAAGGGGCTTGAATCAGATGATTCTAGATTCCTTCTAGATTGAGATTTTTTTAGTCCTATGATCTACTTAAAGAAGAAATTCCTAATTCAGTACAAACCTGCAAATTCATCAAAATAATCCTATAGAACTGATTCACCCATTCTGGAGGGCAATTTGTAACTATAACCAAAGGTCATCAGACTACAAATATCCCTTTGACCCAGCAATACTACTACTACTAGATCTGTATCCAAAAGCTATTTTAAGGGGGGGGGGTGATTTATTTATTTATTTATAGCAACTTTTTTGTGATGGCAAAGAATTGGAAATTGAGGAAAATGCCTATAAATTAGGGAATTGATAAATAAGCTGTGATACAAGACCAAGACAGAATACTATTGCGCTATAAGAAATAACAAGCCAGATGGTTTCAGAAAAGTCTGGGGAGACTTGCATAAACTGTTGAAAAATTAAGTGAGCAGAACCAGAAGAACGTTATACATAGAAGCAGCAATATTCTACAATAATCTTGATTGACTGTTCTCAATAAGACAATGACCTAAGAGAATACTGAAAGACACTTGATGAAAAGTATTATCCATGCTGGAGAAGGAATTGATGGACTCTGAATGCAGATCAGAACACATTTTTCCCCCAGGGTTTTTTAAAATCTATGTTTTCTTTCATGATATGACCAATAGGGAAATATGACTAATTTCACAATATTATTAATATGAAAATATATGTGAATAACTGTACATGTATAACATATCAAATTTCTTGCCTTCTCAATGTAGAAGAGAAGGAGAAAGAGAATGTGAAACTCAAAAATTTTTTAAAGTGAATGCTGAAAATGTTTCCAGATTAATTGGAAAAATGAAATATTTGAAGAAAATCACTTTAATATAATTAAAATCAACTCTTTTTTATTATTTTTAGGTTTTTGCAAGGCAAATGGGGTTAAGCCCAAGACCACACAGCTAGGTAATTATTAAGGGTCTGAGACTGGATTCGAACCCAGGTACTCCTGACTCCAAGGCCAGTGCTTTATCCACTACGCCACCTAGCCACCCCAAAATCAACACTTTAACAATAATCCTTAAACTATAAATCCTAGAAAGAGTATGGCAATAAAAAAGAAATATTTAACATCTATTCCAGACCCTAAGTGGTCTGCTTTTATATAAGTGTGGCCTTCCCAACTCCTGACAGAGAGGAAAGAAATACAAGGATAGGAGACTGATGATCACTCTTCCATCCAAGAGAAGAATAGCATTCTCTCTACCTCTACCCATAGAAAAATCATTCTGTCTTCTAAAAGGAGTGGGAGACAGGATGGAAAAAATAGTTCTATTTCTTGTTCAGCCTAAGAAGACTGAGAAAGAGCAAGTTAGACTGGGTTCATGTCTCTACTCCTCTTTTCAATTTAATGAAAAAAATAATACAAGGAGAGAACACATACAAGAAACTACTTCTCTCCTGGTTGACCAGCAGATAAGAGAGCAATGACCAGAAGGTTTTGAAGTCTTATCTGTTATGCTACAAGAAGTTCATGAGTTCCTAGTTACATTCCTTCTTGCTAGGACCTGAGTCATTCCTTAATTTCTTTCCCAAGGCAGAAAATACACCTCTGATCTTTAATATTCTGAACTCTACCAGCTCTGAAAGTCATAGAATATGATGTTCCTTTTCCAAGGAATAAGTCAATGAACAAAAAGGTCTTCCCCCACCCCTAATTGAATGTTGTCCCCTCAAAGTGAGACCTTTTGGAATCCACCCCTGTGATGATTGGAATGAGATGAGGGGAGAACATGTTACTCTAGGCTCCTCGCTTCTTTAAATAGTTAGAAGGCATCAGTTATTAATTATATTACCAAGGATAGTTGAGTGGAGGATGCCTCTTAATATATGTATAATTTTAACTCTTCCAGAAATGAAATGTTGATGAAATAGCATTCACAATGATAGTAGCAAAGTCACACTTAAGCAAGTTATTTTCCATGAATGGAAGTTGTTAGAATCCTGAAAATTATTTTGATCAAATATGGAGATGCTTTATCTGTAATCCAGTCCTTTAGTGGAGTCAGGTGCCTCATTCTGATGCTAGCCAGAAGGAGAATTCACAATTGAAAAGTCTGTTAGAGGCAACATCAACACTCTCAGGTAAGACTGAAAGCTATGAACACAGACAAGATTTATTCAATATTTCTGATGCCCTCCTAGGTGATCTCATCTCTTACATTCTCTCCTATTTCCTATCATACTCCTAAAACATATGAGTATTCTAAGGTAATATCCATTTATTCATTCAATAAGAAATTTTAACTACTTCCTATGTACCAGCAACTGCATTATAAAGAACAAGGGAGGAAAGAAAGCTTTATTAAGCCAGATAATTTTCAAATATTATCTCATTTCACCTTCACAATAACCCTGAGAGATAGGTTCTGTTGTGACTACCAATAATTAGAGAGAAGTAGAGAAATCAAGAAAGGTCTTATTATTAGTCATCACTTGAACAGAGGCTTAAAATTATCTGAAGATTCGAAAAGAGAAGAAAAGAGTGCTTTCCACATATTGAAGAATACTTGGTACAAAGCCATAGAGATGGAAGCTAGTATGCCCTATACTTGGAATAACAAGTAATCTCTCATGACCAGAATATAGGGCTGAATGAAGAAAAGTAATATACTAGTAGTAATATACTACAATGGTTAGAGCTTTGGTCTTGGAGCCAAAGAGACTCATCTTCCTGAATTCATATCCACTCATTGGTTTTGTGACCCTGGGCAAGTTACTTAACCCTATTTGTCTCAGTTTCCTCATCTGGAAAATGAGCTAGAAAAAGAAATGGCAAACCACTCCAATACCTTTGCCAAGAAAACCCAAATGAGGTCATGAAAAGTTAGACACAACTGAAACTAAACAACAAATGTCAAATTATCCTAGAAAAGTAAGTATGATGGAGGACAAAGATCATTAACCTGGAATCCTTGTGACTGAGATTCTAGACCAGTTCTGCCATTAGAAAACCAATGTGTGTAATCTTGAGACTTCTCTGGCTCTGTTTTTCTTTCTTCTTTTATAAAAAGTCAGGTTTGACAAGATGCTCTCTAAGGTTCCCTCCGATGTAAATAAGTAAGGGCTATATCTTATATTTTTATATGACTTATCAAACACTAAAGTGACCTGATTCAAGAAGTTAAAGCTGAATAAAGAATCCTGAATAAAGGAAACATCATCTTGCACTCTGGTTTGAAACCTAGTCATTGGTGACATGACAAGTTTAAAAGAGGAATGTTCCAGGATTTAAGCTTTCAATGAATTTGCTATCTGCTTAAGAGGAGTCCCAGAGAGAATGAATAGCTCTAAAACTCACCATCACTCATTGAGTAAAATATTACCAAGGTCTCCAGAACTAGTCAAAGGCAGCTTCCTTGCAGGTCATCAGGTGAAAAAGACCATTTTGAAGCCCTTCCCCTGTGAACTCCCCATGTTGGCTTGACATTCTGAAACTTGTTCCATTTGAGCCTTCGTGCCATCAGCTCTGACCATAAATGGGGGTGACAAGTCCCTCTTAGACAGAAATTAAACTCACAGTTTGAAATGACTGCCCGCCTTTCATATTTGGGGGCAGCAGAGTGAGCAATCTTGAGAAGACAGAGTGATGTTCCGTAAAAGTGTTTATCTGTCACATATGGCAAGATGGCTGGAGCTCAGTGGTGGTATTTGTTGTCTTTTTCCCTCTTTAGTTAAAAAAAAAAGGAGGGGGATAATCACATTGGATAAACAAGAATCTCTCCCCTCCCTTGACTTACAGCAGCTCACACAAACAACTCTCTCTCTCTCTCTCTCTCTCTCTCTCTCTCTCTCTCTCTCTCTCTCTCTCTCTCTCTCTCTCTCTCTCCCCTCTCCCATTTGCAATCCTCAGCAGATGGAGCATTCAACGCAAACTTGGATGTCGCTTTTGAAATCCAAGCTGTCAAAACAACCCGGGTACCTCCTGCTTCCCTAACACCATTCAGTGAAAGCCAGGAGACCATGGCATAAGGCAGGAGTGTACATACTGTCTATTTTTAATTCAACTGTATTTTTGGTCAGTGTTCAAACTCACAGACCATAGGATGAATGAGTGAAGTCAAATATGAGATCCAACAAGCCAGGTCTTATCAGGGCTCTGTTGATATCATCAATGGAACCTACTAAAAGTGGCAGATAAAACAAAGTAACTCAACAACCCCCAACCCAAATATAACATGACTTCTTTCAGGGGTAAATGGAGTCTTAATTGTCATATGAGTAAAGACTAATAAGTATCAGAGCAATAACCACATTTGTAAATTGTTCTATATCATTTCTTTTTTATGTCATTTTCCATCCACTTGCAAAGTGGATGGGGATGAAATAAAAATTGGATGGTATGGTATAATGGAAGGAGCTGAAATCAGAAGAGGTCAATTTGAACCCTGATTCTAATGTTCTTTTGAGTGTAGCTCTTCACCCACTTGGTCCTCTTCCCTCATTTGCACAATGAGTTCTAAGAGCAGTCAATCAGCAAGGATTTATGAAGCATTTCCTATGCACCAGATTTACTAACTGCTAGGGGAACAGTCCCTACCTTCAAAGAGCTTTCATTTTAATGCAGGAATAGACTAGAAGGTCACTCCTATTTCTCCCTCCTATAGTCATTGCTATCAAAGTTTCTGTGGGGTATGAGAAAGCAATCTGATCTCCCCCTGATTCTTTCCCCCACAAGGTTCCTCCTTCTATATGAAGTTTCTGTGGATTATGGAAAAGTATGGGAAAGGATCCAAGATTTTGCAAGAAATATAAAACGACAAAGGGGTCTGTTTTGATGTTCAGCACCTCATTTGTTTTTTAACATTTGAAGAGACTGAATGGCCTCTTCATCATTTTCTATCCTCTTTTTTTACATGTGAAGTTACTTCTTGAATAAATAACAGTAAATGAATTTGACAAATCTAGGATTAAGTTGCTGTCTATGTAAAAAAATGGACAATTTTATAAGGGAGCCAAGTTGGATAACACTCTTATCTAAATTGGACAGAGCCAAGAATGAACATTGAAAACCAACACCCTGTCCAGAAAAATTATGGACTTTTTTCTCTTGTCCACAAGTTACAAGTTTCCCTCTCTCATTCACTGATACACACACACACACACACACACACACACACACACACACACACACAAACTCATTGCCTTTTTTCCTCAATTATACAATCTTTTTGATGCCTTTTTTTGGCTTCTTCTTTATAATTCTTTGTTTGGAGTGTTTGTATCCTCATTCCAGAGAGGAGAACGGAATTTGGCTCTTTAAATATGCTTCCTATGCTCTATTAGACAGTGTATATTCTAGTTATTGTCTCTTGGCGTCCTTTAAATCTCATCACCATTTATCCAGAAGAATATCTGAAAGATGTTCTCAGTAGGACAAACCCTTTAAGTTGTATCCCCACCACCATCGCCACATCAGTAGCAGTGATGAGTGGCATTTAACCATCCATAGCATTGCTTCAACTCCCCGGTCAGTTTGCAAAACAACTGGTCGAACCCATCAATAAGCATTCATTGATTGATCACATATCATGTGCCGAGCATTTTTATAGCCATCAAAGCTATAAAAACAAAAATGAGGCTATTTCTCCTCTTTAAGAGATTAAAGAGGAAAGTAATCAGTGATGGAACAGAGATGTTTGTAAGAAGCTGATCAGACCATAGCAGAATCAAGCACAACTATGGATCCCTTGATATCATCCCCTAAATTAGTTCCTTCTTTAGAGGCTTTCATGGTACAATATATGGAGGATCCAATTTGACACTAGTAAGACCTGAGTTCAAATGTCACCTCCAACACTAGATGTTTCCCTGGGCAAATCATTTTACCTCTCTGAAGCTCAGGTATTTCAGATGTGAACTGGAGATTTCATATCTAGTGAGGTTCAAGGGGGAAATTAGATACAAAGCACCCTACAAAAGGAGCATATCATCATTTATCATCCTTATCACTTGGAGGAACTTTGGAAGTGGCACTTCAAGAGAGATCGGCTAGGTAGCACAATGGATGGATTAGGGTGCTTGGAATTGGTAAGATTCATCTTCCTGAGTTAAAAATCTGGCCTCAGACACTGTATGATCTTGGACAAGTTACTTAACCCTGTTTACCCCTGTTTCCTCTGTAAAATGGGCCAAAGAATGAAATGGCAAAAACATTCTAGTACCCTTGTCAAGAAACCCCAAAAACAGGGTCACAAAGAGTCAGACACAACTGAAACAACTCAACAACAACCTTTTAAGAGAACTGCCTTTTGTTGGGATGTGTTGTAAAAAAGCAGGCCTGGCAACTTTCATATTTCTACCACAATAAGAATCAACACAGTAGGGGTGTCCTCTGCTCTAAGTCAAAGAAACATTTGATTTGCAGATGCCAACCGAGAGGCAGCACATCTTTGTAATTGTGCTGCATTTGCAAAGACCTTTTCTGTTTGTGAGGAATAAACCTGGAGATAATTGTACATTTCACACATGAAGAAACCTGGTGCAAAAGAAATTAAGCTATTTACCTATGATCAGTCCATCAACAGCAGCCACTCTGGGATGAAAGCTCAGACTCCTGAATCATCAAATTCTCCTGCATTTCCCAGAGTCCCTGGTGCTGCTCTGCTGTCCCTGTTAGAGAGATATTTATTTATTTATTAGAGAGATATTTAAATCCATGAGTGAGGCCCTATCTTTGTGAGAAAACTATTAAAAGTAACAACTAATATTAAGTAATGTCTTTTAGGTTGGCCATGTCGATCTGTGTTTATGTATATTATTTCATTTGAACATCAAAAAAGTTTTGATTCTTAAAAAGAAGAGGCCATAGATATTGAAAATGTGATTTCATTGGAAAAGTGAATTTCCAAGTAAGGCAATTCCCTCTATCACTGCCTCCCAAGAGAGTCTGAAAGAGGAGGCTAGAATCCCTCAAGCCAAATATTCTCAACTTTAAGACTTGTTCTCTGTCCACAAAATATCCAGGTAGCAGAGTGGATCAAATGAGCATGGAGTCAAGAAGACTCATTCAAATCCAGGCTTAGACACAGTGTGACCAAGGGCAAGTCACATAACCTCCGTCTGCCTTATTTTTCTCAACTATAAAATGGGGATCAAGATGGTACCTCTCTCCCAGGATAGATGTGATGTAGAGAATTATGAATGTAGCAGAAACAAAATCTGTAATTTTTAATGCTGTTCAAAATCTAGGAATCTTTAAAGGTGTGAAGAGGTCTTTACCCTTGAAATGAAAATTGATTTCATTGTTTAATGTAAAAGTTGTATCTAGTCTCTTCATTTCCAACCCCCAGTCTGCAACCCTCTACCTGGTTCCAGAAAGGTAAGTGTCCAGACAAGGGGCTAGGCTATAAAACCTGAGCTGGACCACCACTTGAGCTGGCCCTCTATCTTTGGCCCAGTCAGCTCTCTCTGACTGTCTTTATCCCCTACCTCTCTTTATCTCCCTCTTTGTGTTTCAGTCTCTACCAAGCAACCATGCCTAGCCTTTTGTTATTCATTCTGTCTTAAGTGGTTGTTGATCCTTCCAGTAGGAAAAGTTTCTTTAACCAGTTTACTTTGTTTTATTTCATAATAAGATCCTGAACAGTTTTAAATTCCCAAAGCTTGTGCAAGTTCATTCATCTTTCAGTGGCCCCCAAATTCCTATGCTTATCTGGTTACCCCAGATCCCATCAGCAACAGATGTGAGGATCAAATGAGATATTGTAAAGTATTCAGGATGGTGTTTGGTTCATGATAGGTGTATTTGACCCCTTCCCTTCTATATAGTTGATGGCCAATCTAGGTAGTCTAGACATGTGCCAAACCCCACTGATGAAAAAAAATTAAAGAGACCATGTCTAAAAGAGGTGTACAAAATTGGGGTCTATGAGATCCTCCCCTCCTCCATTTTTCTCCTTCCACTTCTCACCCTAAGGCTTCATCCTTCAATAATTGATAGTGTTTCCTTTTTCATCTATAAAAGCAAATTGACCTAAGACATTTAAATTTATTAGTCAGTCAATAAATATTTATTAAGCACCTACTATGAGCCAGGCACTATGCTAACTCAACTGTAAAAAAGAGACTTTATAATAATATAACAAATATTCTGTTATTCATATTCCTGTTAGAAGTTATTAAAGCTAAGTCCTTCAGATAGAGTGGTTCTCCAACTTATCCAATTTCCATGTTGATGAGCAAGGAGGACCAATTTGCCTTTGAACTAAGAATTTTCCCCAAGTAATCAATGTGTACTTCAGTTCTGTGTCTTTCCATTCATCTCACCAAATGATCCATCCATGTGAACAAGACCTGTCAAGTGCAATCTGCCAAGGTGAAGTTCAAGAAAATATCAAAAGCTTATTATGATTAACTATGTTTGAGACTACTCTTAAGACTTACCAATGCCTCTCTCAGGAATGACAGTGTAAGGTAAATCACTATAAGGCACCATATGTGATCCTCAAAGATCCTTATTTTGCAAATGAGGAAATAGAGAGAACCTGATATATAGTGATAAAAAAAATCAGATTGGAAGTCAGAGACCCTGAGTTCAAATGCTGGCTCTGCTCCTTGCTATCTGTGTGATCTTGGGCAAGTAACTTCTCTGGGTCTAATTTCTTTTATCTAAAATAAAACTGTTAGACTACATAATCTCAGAGACTCCTTCCTAGGTCTAGATAGGGGAAACTGTGAAAAGGCTAAATGATTGGCCCAAGGTCACTCAAGGGAGATTCAGAGGGAGAATATGAACCCAGGTATCTCCCTCTAAGTCAACATTCTGACCACCTCACAGCAAGTATGAGATACACTTAAAAATGATTATTTATGAAAGTGATGCTAAATATGAATGTCAGCTGGAAGAAAGGCATTGCAGATCAATTCAGGGAATCTTTGGGTTCAGTCTAGTAGAGGTCTGGGTCCATTTCATGGACTAAAAAATTACCCAATTACTTTAAGAAATCATTTTACCAGATGGTTCCTGAAGAACTATGGTTAGTTGAAGATGCAAAGTCTCTAATGGTACATAGGCTGGGAAAAGGCACATCAGAAGCACCCTTAAATCACTCATCCTAGGCTGGCAGATTATGTGACTGTTGAAATGATCATGGAGGGCAGGTCTTCTAATCCACCAGCAATTGCAAAATCCATTATGCTGTTAAAGCCATCACACACCGTGAGATAATCATAGTGCTACCCTGCCAATGGGCAGTTCTCCCTGGAATGAATTTGGAGAGAAGAAATATTTAAAAGTAACCAGACCACAGAGAAATATGTAACCAAGGATGTTGTCAGAGTACACAATGAAGTGTTGCTATTATAAAATTAATTATTTAATAAATACTCATATTCTGTTATGTAGGACTCCCCCAGATTAGAAATTGCCTTTCTTCTCAGGTCACAGAGTGTTTGGGGCTTTATTCTGGAAAATATGAATGCATCATCTGGATTTTGGAAGTTAAGGATTCAACCCAAATACACTTAATGTTTCTTGTGAAATGATTGGCAGTGTAGGGAAGGCGATCCATCAGAAGATGGATCAATCCAGTCTTAGGTCTGGACATCCTAACTTGTTGTCACCTTGGACCAACCTTGACCCCAATCTCTGGGTCTCAGTTTTTTCAATTTAAAAATTAATTAATTGAGCTCTAAGTTCCCATCTAGCTCTGAAATTCTGTATGTATGTATTTCCATAGGATCACAACTATTAGACAACTCAGATGATTATTTTGGAAATGCTTTACATGATTGCACATATATAACCTATATCAGATTGCTGACTATCCCAGAGAGGGGAGAGGGATGGATAGAATTTGAAACTGAAATACAACAGTTGTAAAAAAAGTTTTTATATGTACTTGGGTAAAAAATCAAATATTTTAAATACATATGTATCTATATGGGTGGGCATTTATATAGATATACATATGAATATAAATACAAGTATCTATTTCCTGATGGGGTCAGAAAAACCTGAGTGAAAATCCTACCTTAGATATTTATTAGTTTGTGATCCTAAGCAAATCATTATGTCTGATATATTTGCCTCAGTTGTAAACTGGAAATGATAATAGTCCCTGCCTTATAGGGTTATTGTGATAATCAAATGAGCTAGCACATGTAGATGTGTACACACACACACACACACACACACACACACACACACAATCATATATAATGATAAAAAATCAGATTGGAAGTCAGAGACCCTGAGTTCAAATTCTGGCTCTGCTCCTTGCTGTCTGTGTGATTTTGTTTTGTTTTGTTTTTGTTTTTAGGTTTTTGCAAGGCAAACGGGGTTAAGTGGCTTGCCCAAGGCCACACAGCTAGGTAATTATTAATTGTCTGAGACCTGAATTAAACCCAGGTACACCTGACTCCAGGGCCGGAGCTTTATCCACTGCACCACCTAGCTGCCCTGTCTGTGTGATATTGGACAAGTAACTTCTCTGGGTCTAATTTCTTTTATCTAAAATAAAACTGCTAGACTAGATGATCTCAGAAATTCCTTCCTAGGTCTAGATAGGTGAAACTGTGAAAAGGCTAAACGATTGGCATACTAGGCAAGGAGGACAGAGAGACAAAAATGCAATAGTTGCTCCCCTCAAGGGACTTACATCCTTTTGGAGGGTTATGATATGTAAACAGAAAGCAAGATATCTAGTCAATGCAAAAACAATGGAGAGGTCAATGGGAGGTGTGAGTATTCCACATGTAAGCAATGGAATATGCTGAAGAACAAGAGCAAGGAAGTATATAAATGGAAGAGACATTGGACTAGCTACATGGAAAAAGTGAAAGATGGCATTCTCTAAAGATGTAGATACCCAGAGAAGGTAAGAATGACCTCTAGGATGTTGGGTCCCAAGGTGGGGAATCATAGGAGTGGACAACAAGAGTAGCACAGAAGAGACAGTCATGGATGGTGCTTCAATTCCCATTATTGGAGAGAATTTCTGAATCAAGGAAATTACAGATTTATTTGAATTTATGCAAAAAAAAATACTGTTAATTCAAAAGGGGGTGAGTCCTAGGAACTGAAGGAGATGAATAAAGGCTTTTGTAAGCTAAGATGAGCTAAGAAAGGAAATTTTTGTAAGCTAAGAAAGGAAATTTTAAGCAACAAAGATGAATGAGGAGCATATTCTGGACATGAAGAAAACCAACCCAAAGGTACAGAGATGGAAACTGGAATAGTCTTTCTGTGGGATCATACCTAGTGAGTTGCCACTTAATAAACATTTGTTGAAATAAATATACTGCCTACCATTTCTAGTCAAACTTGGGGAGGGGAAGCCGGCCTTCTCAAGAACTATCTGGGTTGCATCCCACTCAGATAGCATGGCGATGCAAAATGTGAACTGAAAGATACCTTAGAAATCATCTCACCCCTCTTCTTCATTTCACAGACAAAGAAACAAGAGATCACACAAGGTTCTGGGATTGACTTTCAATTATACAAGTGGTAAGTAGAGTTGGAGACTAGACTTGAACCCAGATCCTCTGTCTGTAAAATCATCACTCTTTTCACTAACTGAAGTCATCTCTTACCACTGCTGTATCTGCAGGTGGATGTGACATCTGGCTGGATGGCAGCCCCACGTACAACAATTATGTTGTTTCCATTTAGCCCCACATGTAGAGATAGCAAGCGATGAGCATCTGGTTCTTCTCCATGTAAATAAATCTGTTGATCTCTAGGGATTCTTGTTCTCCATTAAGCTAGGATGGGGAGGAGTCTCAGACTTTTACTTCAGTTGGGACAGGCCACTGCTGTTCTCCAGATCTCTCTCCAAAACACATGGAAATCATCAACTACCACTTCCTGATGGAGTGATCCCAAACCAAAAAAAAAAGAAGAAAGAAAGAGAGAGAGAGAGAGAGAGAGAGAGAGAGAGAGAGAGAGGAAAGAGAGAGAAAGAGAGAAAGAGAGAAAGAGAGAGAGAAAGAGAGAAAGAAAGAGAGAAAAAGAGAAAGAGAGAGAAAGAGAGAGAGAAAGAGAGAGAGAGAAAGAGAGAGAGAAAGAGAGAGAGAAAGAAAGAGAGAAAGAGAGAGAAAGAGAGAAAGAAAGTATATGTGAGCATTCCCATTTTTATCCTTCTGCAATATTTTCAATATGTACCCACGGTGTTTGGAGCCATTGTCCAAATGGCCACCAGCCATCTTCCCTCTCTAAAGTCAAACACAATCATCTGGGGAGGCTTCAGTGAAATGGCACAATGCTTTTGAGTAAATGGCTATTTTTCCTAGTAAATAAATGCAGAGAAATAAGAGTATTCTAGGACAGGAAAGAAGGGGGAAACAGACCTGAATTGGTCATTTTCAAAGAGATTAGGAAATGTTTCCAAAATGCAAATATGATAGAAAATAAATCATGCATAGTAAGGTAATATAATATACTGGCAAAAATTCCAGTGTAATGAATTTTAGAAGGTTTTTCCCAAAATCAGCTAGTATCCTAGTCACAGTGAGATCTGATCATCTCAACCCAAGGGAATAAATTTTCCAAAGAGTGAGGACATTTGGTGCCTCTTTGTATGTTTCCATATCAATATGTATGGGTGGAGGTAGGGATCATTCCTCCAGCATATGGCCACAGTGCCCCCATGAGTTTGTATTGCCCTAAGTGCATTAATACTTTTATTGTTTTTATTAAAACTAGTATTATATCATATTATTAACAATAATATTAAACAGAATGTTAAAAATAAAACAGGCAAGATAGTAACTAGTCATAGAATGTTTTTTAATGCATCCATCAAGACAATAAAAATGAAATAAATAATAATAATAAATATAATGATTTAAGGTTGGCAAAATATTTTAGGGATGTCATCTCATTTGATACTTACAAACCTGCAATAATTATTCCCATTTTACAGATAAAGAAGCTAAAGCTCAGAGTGGTAACATGACTTGCCTAGGGTCACTTAGGTAGAATTGGCACCCAAGCTTATCCAGAATGGAGCTCCAAAACTCTATTGACTGCCATACCCACCCCATCAGGGAGTATCCCTGCTCAGTCAGGATGGAGATGCCCCTAGGATGACGCCACTTGACTAGGGTACTTGGTCCTGTAAGCAAGGAAGTCTCCATTCATCTCAAAATGAGTTGGTCACTACCAGTATCATCCTTTCTCCAGGTTGCAGGGAGAGGAGAAAAATTGAAGAATAATCATTTCTACTGTATTAAAAGCTTCCCATCAAATCTATATGTGCTATGACTCAATATCTCTTATATTCATATACATCCAACCCAACCAGGGATAACCCACTGACATCCCCGATTATAGAGTTTTTAAGTCAAATGTGAAAGATACATGTCCGTAATTCAAGGTTCCTGATGGTTCAAAGAGAGCAACATGGGCTAGTTATGTTCTTTTCCATAAATCATCATTTGATTTCCCTATAACTCAGGTAACTATGTTTCTATATGGATGCTGAGAGTTTATTCTGCAATATCTACCGAAACTCCTATTAGGAATATATGATGTATCATCAAGAGTCCTTTTCCTTGAGAGAGAGAGAGAGAGAGAGAGAGAGAGAGAGAGAGAGAGAGAGTGTTATATGGAGAAGAGGAAAAGTAGTAGCCTATAGAAGGCCTGAAATTTTGGTGAAAGACCATTTCTAAGCTAGTTGCAAATGTAATAAAAACAGGTCACTGGAACTGATATAACACTTCACTTCCAGTGATCTATTTTTATTACATTTGAGACAGGTGAACAGAAAGCTTTTTATGTACTCAACCTTATAATCCTTTTAAGACACATGGTCCCCTTTTAAAGATGAGGAAACTGAGTCTCAGAAAGGCCAGTATCTCACTTAACTGTTCAGATTGAATCTGAATCTGAGCATTTCTCATTCCAAGCTTGTTTCTTTATCCACCACATCATAGGGCCTCCCATTAAATATTCAAAGGGCTCTAGCATCTCATCGATTTGGAAGTTCTATCGAACAATGCCCATCTCCACCCATCCATGTGCTTTCATAAGTTTGCCTCAGGGAAGAAATACTCCTGGTAACTACCAGCAGCAGGTAAATACAATATCTTAGTAGATCTTTTTTTTTTTTTTTTTGCAAGGCAAATGGGGTTAAGTGGCTTGCCCAAGGCCACACAGCTAGGTAATTATTAAGTGTCTGAGACCAGATTTGAACTCGGGTACTCCTGACTCCAGGGCCGGTGCTTTATCCACTGCACCACCTAGCCACCCCATGATAATATCTTAATAAAGCCACAGATATGTATGTTAGATGGAGCAACAGAGAGAGGCAGAAACCACCTTGGTCTCTAGGCTATTTTATTCCTTGGTGACTGCAAGCTGGTGAAGCCCAAGAGCCTACATTGTACCAAGAATTACTATTATTAGAGACCAGAAGGAAGGCTATAAAATGCTTACATTTAAAAAAAAACAGACATAAGGAAATTCACTTTAATAAATGTGTTAATTCTTAATTTGGTGCTTTAGCGCCTCCTTGTGGCAATTTGATTGCAGGTATTAAAAATCACCCACAAAGAAATGCAGACTAGTTCCAAGGAATCTTTTCAAGCTTGTCTCTCTCCAGGAAGATTTAAAGTATAAAATGTCCCACACAACCATTTGGTGACTTTGGAGAATTAGATATATAGCATTCACTTGAATAAAAGCATGCATATAGATTCCTTTATATTTAGTTTATATTATACTTAGTCAAACTTATCAACACCATTGATATTTTTTCCTTCGATATGAATTTGACTGAAATATTAGACACTTGTCTATTCTTAAAAACAATTCCATCAGGCAAGATTATGTCACTACAAATGACAAATCACAGTGATGGAAGTTCAAGAAAAAGCGTAAACCCCCTTCTTCAGATATAGAAACTGGGGTAGCATGACCACATAGAGAAATGTCATTGGAAGAGTTTCAATGGAAAGGTGCCATACGTAAGCCTAGAGTACCACCCAAGGGGTTCAGTAGAGCATTCCTACTCATATTGGGTCTGATCAGCCACAGTGGGTCACAGTATCATTTGCCTCAAATACAGTGATGTCATTTTGACCTTCTTCCATAATGAAGGACAAGACATGGGAAGAGGTCCAGGTCTTAAGGCTTGGGTTCATGCCCTGGTTCTGCCACTAACTCTCTGTGTGACTTTGAGAAAGTCATTCAAACTCTCTGTGCCTCAGTTTCCTCATTCAGATGCAGAAATATAGTTGATGAACATTGGATCATAAATTTAGAGCTGGAAGGAAAATCATGTCCCCTAGTCCAATTTCCTCATTTTATAGATGACGAAACTGAACAGGAGAGAGGCAAAGTTACTTGGCCAAGGTCACACAGGTTGTGTCAGAAGCAAGATTTTAAATTAGGTCTGTTGACTCTAAATTTCTATTTTTCCAAGTTTCCTCTCTAGAGGCTCTTGGAAATTAGTCTATTGAGAAATATTTGAATATCTACTACATGTCTGACATTGTACTAAATGGTTAGGATTTTTAAAAATTGAGTATCCCAACCCTCAAGGAGCTTACATTCTATCAAGGGAAATGACACAAATAGATGCATAATGGTCCTGTCCAGGTGGATATGGGTAGTTATCTGAAAGATAGCCCTAGGATGCTGGAGATGTTGTGCATTGTAGAGTGTGGTGACTCCTATTTGGCTCAAGAGATCTCTGATTTTATGATGTTTATGGAGACATAAAGGATGAGACAAGCAGAGAAGGAAGTTGAGAGAGAGGCAAAAGAGTTGGCATAAAACTTTGGAAAGACTAGTTGGAGGCTCTAGAGCCACAGATTTGGGGGATGAATGATGGCTCCCCAACAAGTCTTTCAGAAAACCCCTCAGAAGTCTCTCATCCAAGAATAATATCTCCCAGTGCAAAGGCAGTGTCTTTCAGAATTACCAAACCTGAGTGAGAATGTTACCTAAATAAATACAAAATCTATATAAAAATAAATACAAACTCAAGGGGACTAGAAACTGGGGGTGGGATAAGTAAAGGCATCAGGTGGAACAGAAATATCAAACACAGTCCATGGGTCATAAGAGGCCAAAATGTGTGGCAGTGTGGCAGGAACCTCTTAAATAAAATTGGGACATATTTAACCAAAAAATGATATTTAATATTTAACCAAATACATTTGAATATTTTTGGAATGCTGAAATAAGTTTGCAATATTTGAACTAATTAATAAAATATAATAAAATAATGTTAATCTGTGATTTTTCAAGTCAACGGGTGTCCTTGTAGGGATCCTTTTGTTTGGATACCATTTCTATATGAACTGGACACCAATGACATAAAAAAAATTGAACTGATATTGAAGGTTCATTCCTAAGAAACTCCATGTACAAAAGTCTGGGCTACAAATAAGATGGTGGTATCATTACAAAGATAGAAAAGTTTGAGAAAGTTCAATTTTAGAATCCAGCCAGAGATATTCAAAAAGAAGTTTGAAAACAGGCCAGGGATGCCAGGAAGAGGTCAGGAGGGAACATAAAGATTTGGGAATCATCTTTACCTAGGTAATAATTGAAATTATCTTTTACCCAAGGGTTTAGCACAGTGAGGGTACATGCTGTTCAGTAATTTTTCAACCATGTCTTACTCTTCATTAATCCTATTTAAAACTTTTTTGGCCAAAATTACTGGACCAGTATGTCTTTCCTTCTCCGGCTCATTTTATAGATGAGGAAACTGAAACAAGCAGTGTTGTATTACCCTGGACAAGTCATTTAACTAGTACATGTCTAAGGTCAGATTTAAACACAAGAAGATTAGTATTCCTGACTCTAAGGCTGATGTTCTATCAACTTTGCCACCTAGTTGCTGTTTCTAAATCACTTAATAAATGCTTAGTGATTGGGGCAGCTAGGTGGCATAGTGGATAAAGCACCAGCCTTGGAGTCAGGAGTACCTGGGTTCAAATCCGGTCTCAGACATTGAATAATTACCTAGCTATGTGGCCTTGGGCAAACCACTTAACCCCATTTGCCTTGCAAAAAAAAACTAAAAAAAATGCTTAGTGATTGATTAATGCTATAGGAGTAAATAATATTCCAAGAGGAAAGAACTAATACACATTTTGTGTCTACCTACACCTAAAGGGTGGACAGAATATGAAAAGAGAGATAGAAGAATGGGCAATCAGTAGGAGGAGATCCATGAGAGTACAACGTGTGGTCTTTTGAGGCAAGGATTGGGCAAGTCTCTCAGTATAATGGTTGGAGGGTAGAGTATGAGTAGGAAGCTAGACTGTAAGTGGAAAATTAGGAAGTGGGTGTAAATGAACTCTAAGGTCCCTTCTGTTTCAGATATTATATTTCACTGGTTAGGAGAAAGGCAATTCTAATTCAATTTAATTTACCAAAATAGTCATTGTGTTTCATTAACCATGCCATTGAATGTCTATATGGTGGGCAATACAGTGAATTACAGAAAGGTTCAAACAATGAACTGACAGTGTATTTCTAATTATTATCATTGTCATTAACACTCAGAAACCTCCAGAAATTTAATATCCACACACACAAAGAAAATATTTTAGGCAGGATTTATAGAGTGAGTCAAATTACATGGAATCTGATACTCTCCCACACAGATGCTAGCTAGAAAGGAGGGAAGATCTGACTCTGGGTTCACTCCAACTCTAATCACTCTACATAGGATTTAGAGGAAAATCTTGTAATTCCAAAATCTCAGTTGGATATTCCTTCTCCCAGGCCAGCAACCATTCCTAGAACTCACTCCTCCTTCAAGACTCAGCTCAAGCATCCTTTCTAACTGCAGCCTTTCCAGATCCTCCCCCAACAACTGTCTTCCCTCACTAACTACCTTGTATACATTAATTGATTCTCTTTAGAGTTATTCTTTATATAGTTTGCTTGCCTCCTTGATGGCATAGAAGTTCCCTAAGAATATTGATTTTTCCATCTATTGCATTTCTTCCCAGCATCCCCAGAGGTTCTGGCCCAGAGGAGACGTTTAATTCGTGGTTACAGATTGACCAATTGACCTCAGAGATTGTACCCAAATAAAAATCCACTCTGCAGTTCCAACAAGTAGATCCTCCAGATTCTCCTCAAAGACTTCAGCTTCCATTGAGAGAGAAGTCACGACCTCCCAAGTCAACCCATTCTACCTCCAGTCCATTCTGCATGATAGGAAAGACAGGAAATTGAAACAAGATGGCAATCAAAGAGGAGAATTTTGCTCTCTATTTTATGCTTCAGGAAGACATTGGGTAGATAGTTGTGATCATACTCATGGTCAAAGTTATTCTTTCCACCTTTAAAAAAAATGCTAACACCATGGCTAATGCCAGCATTGGCTGTATCACAACAGATATAATGCCAAGGTCTGAGAAACATTCAAACTGCAATGATTGAGGCTGATTAGTTCACCTATTCTAGAAGCTGTGGGTCCCACGAGTTGACCTGCTTTTTCTGAATCACTTGGTGCAGAACAGTTTGCTGTTAAAGCAGAGGTTCACTTGGCAGAGCTCCTCCAACCCTGATCCTGCCCAGGGTGGGTTTGAGGGAGATCTTTCCTAGCTATCAGCTAAGGCACCTATGCCTGGGAGTCAACATACCTGGAACATATGCTGCCCCTAACCAGAGGGGGGAATAATAATAATAGCTAGTGTTCATATAGTGCATTAAAATCTAAAAAGCATATTATATTATCTTATGTGATCCTCACAACAACCATAGGAGGTTGGTGTTTTGATTATCTCTATTTTACACATGAAGAAACTGAAATTGAGAGGTTAATTGATTTGCCCAGAGTCATCCAACTATTATTCATCCTTCATTTTCATAGAAAACCAATGATATTACCCAATGCTGTCTTGACTTGTACATTAATTGGATGTAAATGAGGCAGAGTTTTACAGTCCTCAGCCTCTCTCTGAGTCATCAAAGTCCAGTAGCAAGACAAGAGGAAGGATGACTGGTGATGGCTTGGTATGCCACAAATGACCTTGGCATCTCCAGTGTCTGTCCAGGCTCTAATCACTCCACAGTGTCTGCTTCAGCTGCCTTCACAGCCATTGGAGCAAACTGTTCTCATCCATTTATTCCACCAAAGGAAATCTTCACAAGCTTGATGAAGTCTCCCCAAAGTGGTTGAGGTCTGTTGGTTATCCTCTACCTGGTTTAGCCATCTGTCCAGACAGTTTTACTAAGGTGTGGCCACTGTGCACATTCTAGCTTCTTGGAGCCACAGGTGAGAGTTGGGTGAAAGTGGACCCCAAAGGTGCATGAGCAGCCCTGAAAAGTGCTCAGCGAGCCCTAAGGTCAGAGGTGCTAGCTCTCCATGAACTGCCCACATACCCTCACCCAACTAATGCACCTGATAAATATCTGAAGTGGGATATGAACTCAGGACTTTCTGATTAAATACAATGCTTTATCCCTTGTGCATGCTAGCAGGCAAGAGTTTTCTCACCTTCAAATTTCCAACTGATCATTGATGAAGTGACTTTCATATTATCACGAGTTCCTAACAAGAGTCTTGTTTTGTTTTGTTTTCTTAAACTCTAGCACATACTGATAAAACTTCATGGCCCAAATCTTTTATACCAGAAATCTATACCTCATTTTGTATTTTTACTTAATTTTAGATACTCTTCCATTATTCTCCTTAGCATTTCCATCGAGGACTTAATATTCCCCACTCCTCAGCCATCATCAGTGGCTCCAACAAGAACATCCAGCAGATGTTGCCTGGGTAGGGTCTCCATTTCAATTTCCCTCTGTGCCTGTGAAGGAAGTGACTGGACTGCCCAGGGGTGGGGGCTGCTCAAGGACAGGCAGCAGGTGTGACCAGATCAAAGGATTTCCTTCTGGTCTACTGTTGACTGTCAGGTGTCGCTGCTGACTTTTGATCTTTGAACCAAAAAAATCTAATAAGCCTCTTGGTCCAGCCCCCTAAGTCTTTTCTCACAGGATAAAGTAAACAGCCCCTGAACTGATCTGCTCTTCCAGCATTATTATCACACCATTGATGGAGACACCAGAAATATCACTAGAGATACAAATTCACACTTTCAATTATATTTATCTTTTCTGGAACAAAATCTGAGATTTTCAAATGTTGAAGGTCACTTCTTCAATACTGGAGGATTTTAATACCTTCATAGACAGTCCCAATTATCTCTGCAGGATAAAGTAAAAGGAGTGATAAAATGGAAGTCAAGAATGGCTTAGCATCTTTCATCCACCACCTGTATAAATCTAAGAAGTCATTTAACCTGTTCAATTCCCCATGTATTCATTGCACCTTTAATGTGTAATCCACTCTTCTGGGCAACAGGAAAAAACAGATGGAAAGAAAAAGATAAAGAAGGGAGGGAGGGAGTACTTGGAACAGGAAGATCTGGGTCCAAATCCTCCGAAACTCTAATGGACAAGTCCACTAATCTACATGAGACTCAGTTTCCTCATCTGTAAAATGGAGTAGGTGTAACTACTAATAATCTTGTTGTGAATTTGGATGGAAATAATGCATGTAAAGTGCTTTGAGAACTTCAAAGCAATATGTAGTTGTTATTATTATTATTATTATCATTATTTCCTAAGGCAACCTGGTATGTGGTAGAATAAGCTCTGGCCTTAAAGAGACAGTGTGGAATAGAGAGAATACTAGACCTAAACCCAAGATTGCTGTTTCTCATACTAACTGAAGCTTTTCATCTCTTAAATGGGAACAATAATATTGTGGTACCCACTTCATTGAAGTATTGAGGAGGTTATAACAGGCTTTGTATATATTAACATTCCATAGAAAGATGAATTTTTGCTAATGATTTCAAAAGACTTCAAAAGACTTTCAAAAGATTTCAAAAGATGCCACTGGGCATCTACATGATCTTGGCAAAGTCCCTTTCTTTCTCTGGGTATCATTCACTGAAAAAGGATGACTGTGTGACACCTGAAATTCTTTCAGATTGAAACTGATAATCCTCAATACTGTCATTTACCAGTTCTGACCTTAAGGCAATCTTTGATTGAGTCTCTGACCCTCAACTTCCCTAGTCTATAAAACAGAGATAATAATGACTTCCACTCCCTAGGTCAACCAGAATCATGTGAAGAGCAAATGGCAATAATGTAAAGTCCATCTTAACTGCAAGGTATCATACTAACTGTGAGCAATTCGTACTATAATTGAATTAGTCTTAGCCACATCTACAGACCACAATTACCATCATCTTTGAAAATGAAGAATCCAAACTCTTACTCTTCAAATGTCTTTTCTCTGAACATGAAGACAATTTGAACCATATGGGGAAGGATCATTTGAAAGCACTGAAGACATTTAGCTTAGAGAAGAGATTTCTTGAATTTTGGGGGGAAATGATAGTTGTGTTCCCATATTTGAAAGGCTCTTGAATTTAAGATGAATTAGCCTCATTCTGCATAGCTCCAAAGGGCAGAACAACACACAATGACTAGAAATTGCAAAAAAAGATGAAAGAGAAATTTCCTATCAATTAGTGCTAGCCCCAAAACAGAATGAGTTGTTTCAGGATGTAATGGCTTCTCCCTCACTGAAAGCTTTAAAATAAACACTAAGTGATCACTTGTCTTTGTTATTAGAGGAGATGATTGTGGGTCAGGTATGAGTTGGAATAGTCAGCCAAACTAGGAGATCTTTCTGGCCTTCTATGATTCAGGGAATACCAGGTTCCCAGGTCACATGGAAAACTCACCATCTCATCGTCTAGTTGCATGAACCGTTGCCTCGTATAATTAAATCGTTATGTGAGCCCCAGATTGCTGGTGTCTCCTGCCAACTGACCTGTTCCCATGACCTTCCTTCCCCAGCACTTACTGAAACATGAGCTGCAATGAGAACATTGCATTTTAAAATCTAGATTCAATGTGGATTTGTATCCTGAATTATGTTATGAGATCACTAATTTAAGTCCATGGATGGGACAGGTCATATTGTGTGGGCTTTTCCCCCCTTCTGTTTGTTTGTTCTGTTAGAGCTTCTCACACAAGCATATGTGAGAAACTTAGTCCCTATGAGAGATCAGAAGAATCAACCCCCATCCTTTTTGCAATTACTGAAGTTAGAATTTATATTCAATGTGTATCACTGTTGGTCTTAGACACATTTTTTTAAAAAAATCAATCTTGACCTTTCCCTTAACCTTTTGTGCTGCTAAACAAGACTGTAATCACAATGATGATCTGAGTACCCTTATAAATCGATGGGCCAATCAGTAATTATTAAATCCCTACTATGTTCTGAGCAAAATAGTAGATACTGAGAAAGAAAGACAAAAATCTAACCATCCCTGACCTCAAGGAATTTACATTCGAGCATGAATAAAACTGACCTGTAAATCATCTTTTCTCTTTCAAATCTCAAAGTAATAGACCTTCTACCTTTCCTCATTAATGCTGACATTACCTTCAATGGTATAGATGCCCAGAATAGTGGATTACACTTATGCCTATTCTCTCATCCTTTATGACTGCTATCCATGTCTCCATAAATCCTCCATTGGTCTACTAAATGCACTGGGGTCCTCTCTCTACATCTTTTGACCTGATCTAACACTTCAGAAGTCCATCAGTCATCCTTCACTCTTATCTAGTGGCTGGTCTGTTGCTTTTCTAACCATATATCACTCTGATGGTATCCTTGGGAACTCCATGTTTCTAAAATTAAATTGATGGCAAGATTGAAGCTTCTGGGTATGACTGCAATTTACTTTACTCTTAATTAATTAAGGTAGATGGATGAGTTTGGTGAACATCAGAGCTAGAAGGTGTCAAATGATCTTGGATAAGAGGAAGTGATCAAATGAATCAGAGTCATTCACCTGACCTGTCTTTGGATCACACTTTTTGAGGGAGAATTGCAGCTACTTGAAGGACTGGTTAAGCTGAAGTGTATAGGTTTAAATCTAGAAGGGTCTGTGGATGCCATCTAGTTACACATCCCCTTTATATAGATGAGGTACCTGAAACCAAAGAGGTGAAATGACTTGCCCACAATAAACAGACATTAAGTGACACTCCTAGGTCTCAAGGTCAAATCTCATGCTTAGATTGGTATATCAGTCTTCCCTCAAAGACAATGTTGAGTCACTTGGGCTGTGAGTGTACAGAGACTTAGTCTCTGAATCCTTTCTTGGACACATCCAACTGGGGTAAGCCTGAACAAGTCAATGACCCTCTCCTAGCCTCAGTTTTCTCATCTGTAATATGAGGATAACAATAACATCTAAATCCCAAAGCTGTTGTGAGGACTGAACAAGATAACATAATGTGGAGTGTTATACAAACCTTGAAGTATTACAAATGAATAATAGCCATTATTATTACTTGCACTGGACTGATGATTCTATTCTATGGCTTAAAGTGCAGAAAATGAGGAGAAAAGAGGCATATTAGCCTCCTTTAGTTGGGACACCTCGCTGTCTCCTTTCCTTTGAGATTTCTTGATTCTTATTTCAAATTATTCTAAGGGATAAAACAGCAATATATGTAAAAAAGATAGTTAAAGGAAAAGTCAACTAAAGAACATGGTAAATAATTCTTTGTGGAGAGCGAGAGCGAGAGCGAGAGAGAGAGAGAGAAGTCAATTATTCATGGCTTGTGCAAAGAACCAGAATATATCAGGTCCATCTTTTAGAGAGAATAGGTGGAACAATGAAGACAAGACTCACTCAAGATGAAAATTTTGCATTCTGCATCAGTGGAGGAATTGTTCACAGTGGAGAAAAGACACATCTACCAATGGACTAAAGGTTATTTAAAAGTTGCTAAGGGCCAAACTAGTTTTTGGGAATGTGTCAGATAAGATATTACTACTTAATAAATATGTTAATATTTTAGAGTCAGCTGGACTCAGCTTTAGGTCCCATATCAGATGCTCTTGACTCCAGTTCCTCATTCTTCAAGCAGTTGAATTAGATACCTGCTCCAGTCCCTATCTGTGCTCTGTCTATAATCCTCTGATAAGATGTCATGAACATACCAAAGTATTTCTCCTCATCTTCTTTAAGATCTTGTCTCACAGAACAACACATTTCTTATTGAACCAAATATTCCTTCACTTTAAAAGAAAAAAAAGTTTTCTTTAAATGGGAATACTTTCTGATTCAACACACAATCTCAGTTGGATGTACTTTACATCTTTGCCTACCAATATGCCAACTGTCTCTTCATATCTTCCTATCCAATGAAATACCTTTTTATTCTTCTTTAGGACATCACTTCATGGAATCTGGGCCTTCATTGTAGACTTTCCTTTGAGTAAAGATGAAAAATGCATTGCACACAGACATAGCAACTTAAGAGAAATGGGCAAAGACTATGCCAAAATAAATAAATCCTTTTACAAAGAAAGCCCTGTTCTTGACCTGAATGACAGTATCCAGATATATCAGTTGTTTCAAAAAAAATTAGTTGGATACCTATGCAATAGAAAATAAAATGTAACTGTGAAAAGGGATAATTTTTAATTGAATTTGAAGTCAGAGAACCTAGGTTTAAATAAAAGTTCTGCAAATTCCTGCATGTATAATTTTGAACAAATTTCTTCACCTCTTAAAACTCTGTTTCCTCCACTGTCAAATGAGAGAATTAGAAATGATGAACTTTAAAGTCCTATATGAAACAGCAAATCGAACATTGGACCAAGAATCAGAAGACCCAAGTTCGAATTCAGCCCCAGTAGCTATGTGATCCTGGGTAAGTCACTCTGTCTCAGTTTCCCTAGCAGTTAAATGGGGCTGTTATGAAGATCAAATGAGATAAAATTTGTGAAATGCTTCACACATAGTCCTGGAAAATAATAAGCCATTGATAAAAGCTAGTTCTCTTCTCCCTATCATATTTTCTAATATTTTATTACTTTGACTCCACAGAAATCACATCTGGGGCCCTTGGAAGTCAAATACCCAAGGTCAAGTCTGGTTGAAGCAACTCTACTACAAAGTAAAATAAATCAGAATGTTTTTTGAAATGTGTGCACATTCTCAGAAGTTTTCCTTTAGAAGTAATTTTCTTCCATGGCCTTTCACATAAATTATAAATTTTGGCCACAGTTCTATCACACGGGTATAAGGACAGGTCTGTGAGCAGCAAAAGAGGCCACAAGGCTGGCTTTGTGTTTAGGCAAAGCAAGGAAAGGAATCATAGGCAAAAACTGCCTCCATCTCATTCACTCCCATACACCATCTTGTTTGATCTTCCCAATAAATCTAAGAGCTAGGCAGTAGAACATCAGTATCCCCCTTTTATAGATGAGAATGCTAAGTTTCAGCAAATGTATATGATTTACTCAAGGTCAGAGAACTACAGAAGGGGCCACTGCCTAGGAAGAATCAGTATGGAATAGAGAGGAGGGGTAGTGAGTGGTGTCACTACACTAGCAAAGAAGACCCTTATGGTCACCAATGGCAGAACACTAGAACTGAGCTGCATACCCTTCAGTGAGCCTTTATCATAATCAGATACTACATAACCCAAGTACCAGAGAAAGGAGACCAGATGTTTCACCTGCCTTTATATTACTATTATTGTGTTTCTTCGGGGAAATATATTTTTGGCTAAAACCCTCACGAAAGTCCTCCTGGGTTGTCTCACTGAAGAAGGAAATCTTGAGTTTGAGAAAACTTACTAACAAAGGTTCTGGTAGAACCTGCCAAAATTAGAATATATAACTTCCCTGAGGGCAAGGACTCTTTATTTGGGGGGGGAGATCATTTTATCCCTAAATCCTCAAAATTGCACAATTTGGGGGCGGTTTATTTCTGCAATTCCAACTACACAACCTAGATCGGGACCTGCTCCATAGCCTAGGGTCTCAAAATGTTCTTGATATTTTGGACACAGATGAGCACTTAATAAATTCTCATTGGACTGAATAGCTTCAATTCTGGATTTGGATGTTTTTGACCCAAGGACTGGCACTGCTAAGTTTCAAATCAGCCATCAGCAGGCGAATAATTACAACTACAAAAACTTGAAGATGAAGACCATCTCCTAAGAAATAAAAGGGGGTTTAGAATCACATTTAAAGCCAAAAAGCTAACAAAGAAGTCATTTAGTACATTTTTTTAAATGGTAAGCTCTTTGAGGGCAGGGACTGTCTTTTGCATCTTTTTGGGTCATCAGAATTTAACAGGAAACATAGTAGGTCATTCGTAAATACTTAATAATTGATTATAGCAGCAGAAAATGAGACAGAGTTGGCATAATTTGCTCAAAGTCATAGTGAGAGCAAATGGTAAAGCAAGGATTCCAAAGAAAAACGAGCACCAACTCTAAGGCTCTGTCCAGTATACACACTGTCTATAAAAATGGATTTAATAAGATTAGCCTCTCTCACTTTTGTAATTGGCAAGATGACCATTCATGGAGGGAGTACTGACACCAAAGCAAACACTTAGCCCTCAAGTGCAGGCCTTTGTAACTGTACAAATACAACAATACAGGAAATTGGTAGTGATTTTTTTTCAAAGAGAAGCGATATAAGTCACAGAAAATGGTCAGGAAACTGGAGGAAAAATAGGCTTTTCTCTGGATCCAATTAGAATGAGAAACTGATCCTCCTTAAATAAATAATAAGGTATTTAAAATAAAATATTGTGGATCTTCAGGGGGGAAATTATCTTCCCAGGCTCAATGTCTTATTTTCCCATCTGATTAAAAAAAAAAACACTTAATGATGTTTTCTTTCTTTTTTTTTCTTTTTCCTGCCCTGATACTTCCTCTTCCCTTGATGTTCCATTTCAAATGAAAAGCGAGGAACAATTTCAAAAGTTCAAGTCTCACCCTCATCCCCCCAAAATGGGTCTCGCTTCAAAGTTTCACTGGCGGTCCCTCCAGTTTCCCAGGGATCCCATTTCTCAATCAGAATTTAAATAAGCTCTACAATTTTGTATTCCCCCAAACTCAGATTTAATGAGTCAGTAGGTTTAGAAGGAGAAATAACAGCTGCAGCTTTTCCCGCTGTGCTATTCAGTAATGACGATGTTATACCACATTAGCAATTGTGACATTAATAAAAAGAAGCCCATAGGATTAAGCAGCGACAGCTGACTTTAGTCAAATGTAGGTCATGCTTTGTTTGCTCAGAAGCCAGTAATAAATTTTCAGGTAAGTGTTCTCAGGTGTCACCCATATATGTCAGCGGTATAATTTCAGCCACACTAAATGATTCACATTCTGAAGTTTCTGTAAGCCATTTCTGAATTATTGTTAAAGCATTTAATTCTACTGCCTTGTCTTACAACCTACTTAAACTTATTAACTTGCAAGACCCTGCTGCCTGTTTTTCTTCCAGTAATCATTAAAAATCATCTTGATCTGGTTTTCATTTCACCTCCAGCATAGGTGACACTAACATATTTAACAAAAAGATGCTTGGTAGTCAACCCTAATTTGTATTGTAGTTCCAAAAGAGATGCAATGGATTGTTGAGAGAGCAGGGGAATTATAATCACCAACGATGCTTTTTTTAGGAATGAATTATGATAATTAGATGGAATTCTGGAATCAATCATCTCATGATACTCTTGACTGGTCAGGATACAGCGTAGCTGCATTAAGAGAATTCTGATTTGGATCCTGGTTTTGACCCTTATTTACTGAGTGATCAATCTTAAGCAGATCACTTAACTTAGAAATAAATATATATTCATATAATAATAATATAATAAAAACACACATATAATGCATGTCATTATCATTATCATTTGTACAATACCATACTTCTTCACTATTCGTCTTCATTTTATCCATATTGAAATCAAAGTTGAAACTGTAAATAATATCAGCCAGCATAACTATGCAATAGAAAAGATTAATTATGAGATGTCAGAACATATTGGCAAACACAGGTGGGACTCAAAATTCAACAAATCTGGTAACTTCTTTGGGGTGAATTAATTAAATGCTTGACCAAAATAGCCCACAAATGATGTTATATCCAAATGTCCCTCGGCAGAAAAAGGTTCCCTACCCTGATATAGTGCTTCCAGGCTTAAAAAGTATTTTATAAATATTATCTCATTTATTACCCGACGACAGCCCTGGAAACATTTGATCCTCATAACAATCCTGCTACTATTATCCCCATTGTACAGATAAGGAAAGAGACACAGAAAACGTTTGAGTGACTTGCCCAGGGTCACAAAGAGAAGTAAGTCTCAAGAAGAAGTCTAAGGATTTGAACTAAGGTCTTCCTGACTCCAGATTCAGTGCTTTAGACATTGTACAACCTATTTGTTATCACACAAATTCAGAGCTTTTCAAAATAATAATTTTATTCCAAGAATGATACCAACTAATTCCATATCTCTGGACAGGTGATCTTGATGTGGGTCTCAATTTCCCTATCTGGGAAAGGATGGGGTCTTCAAAAACCCTTTCCAGCTCTAACATTTGAGGGTTTTATGAATTTCTCTAAGCCTCAATTACCTGCAAATCAAGGGAAAAAATCAGACAAAAGTCCTTCCTAGCTCCAAAACCTAGACAGGGTCAGAACTGCCAACTGAATCCAATTTTAAATGTATGTTACATGTGCTGCACTCTGAATTTTTTTTAAGTTTTACTTAGTCAACATCATTTTAAGCAGATAGTCAGAAACTAGAGGAGATTAAAGAGGAAATGGAAAGTTGTCCCTGGTTCTCATGGAGCTAACAGAAAACAGCATTACACTCCACTGACAGAAAACCATTTTTCTCCCTGTATGTTTTTAATTTTTCTGCTCTAATTTCTCATTTTTATCATAATCATTACTCATATTATATTATCATATCATTTATATTTAGCATAGCCTAAATTTATCATAGCATATTATTTATCATAATTACTATATGATATAATTATGATTATTCCAAAAATCATTTCTATCAAATTTTGCTATCTTTTGTTTTTATTTCAGTCTTATTTCTGAACATAGCTGGGTGATGGATGCAGTGGCTAGAGTGCTGAGCCTTGAGTTAGGAAGTTGTCGTTGAGTCATTTAATTTGTGTTTGACTCTTTGGGACCCTATTTGGGATTTTCTTGGTAGAAACCCTGGAATGGTACACCATTTCCTTCTCCAGTCCATTTTGCATATGAGAAAACTGGGACAAACACAATTAAGTGGCTTGCCCAGGGTCCTCCAGCTAGGAAACATGTGAAGTTAGATCTGAATTCAGGAAGGCAAGTCTCCTTGACCCCAGGGATGGTCTTTATGTATCGCACCATCCAAGTTCAAATCTGGTCCCAAACTACATGACCCTATCTCACTTTCTTCAGTTGGAACGTGAAGATCACTATATCACCTATCTCACAAAATTATTGTGAGGATCAAATTAGACCCAAGAAAAATGTTTAATAATTGCTCCTATTCTCCCTTCTCTACCTAGTGAGCCATACCTTGTAACAAAGATTTGAAAAGAAGAAAAGAGTAATTCAGCAAAAACAACTGCCCCTCCCCAACCAGGCCTACTAATATCTGTGATGTCCCATGGCCAGATTCAGCATTGATGCTTTCTATTTACTACTATTACTTATCAACTACCCTCCCACTGCCCTACTATGGATGTCCCTCTTAGAAGAAAGAGAAATCCCCAAAGGAGTTTCCTTCTGACAGTTGACCAAATAAACATGATCAGTGGGCTGTCCCATTCATAAATTTAGAACTGAAAAGACTGTCAAAATTACATAACCCAATTTTTTCATTTCGGAAATAAATAATAGCTAACTTGTATGTAGTTTTTAAGGTTTATAAAGCACTTTTAGATATGATATTTGATTTGATTTTTCACCAAAAACCCATGGAAGGTAGACACTGTTATTATCTCATTTTACAGGTAAGCAAACAGAGAACTCTGCCCATGATCCCATAAGTAAGAACCAAATTGAAGCCTTTCTAATTCCAAGCTAAGCCCTTTATCACAGGGCCCCCAACCCTACTGCATCGTGAAACAAAGCTGAATAACTCAACTAAAGTCACCAAGAGATAAGTGGCAGAGTTGAGGTTCAGACTCAGACCATCAGCTTCCAATGCCAATATCTGTTACCCTCACATCACTTGCTCTCTCATTGCTGAAATAATTTCCCATTCGAAAAAAAGAACACCCTGCTAAAAAAAATATAGATTTTCTCTGCTCCAATTCCATTCATCAAATACTATTTTTATAAAGTGGTCTAGAAAAGTATTATTACATAAATCATTCTAAAAAGCAAAATATCTAGGTTTAGAATCCTTCACCATAATTATATTATCAGTCTAGGATAAGACACTCCAACAACTCCTATCAAACTAAAAAGGCTTCCAGTACAAGCCCAGGACCTGCCATCCAGACCAACTTAGTTCAGATTGATTGACATTCCAATAGCACGCTAAGGTTTACCAAAAACTTTACACGCATTATCTTATTTAAGTCTAAAACAACTCCGTGAGTTAAGTATTACAGGTACCTATTTTACAGATTAGGATCTTCAAGCTCAGAAAAGATAAGGAATTGTCCCTGTTAAAATTAGATAAGAAGCTTCAGGAAACAAAACTTGAATCCAGCTCTTTCTTAACTACAAGCCTTCCATACTTCTCAACCCTGACTCTTATAATGCCAAAAGAGAAAAACTCGATCAAAGTGTTGGCCATCCAGCAACAAAATATTTATTTTGTTTTTACAGACATAACAACTCAGGAAGACTGCCAACAAAAATGTGAAGGATTGTAAGATCTGTATCAATGGAAAGACCACCAATGGCTATGAAACCAGAGATTCATAAAGCATAATATGAGGGGAAAATAGTGTATTAATCATCCAAAATGATACATGGTGTGGTTGATTCTGTCTGACAGTATATCTATTTGACTGATGCATAAAACAGTCAGAAATACAGAAAGACTCAGACATATTTAAAGACCCAGAAATACAATTAGCAACAAACACATGTGGTGCACACAGACATACTCAAAGATCTACAACCATAATCGGAAAAATGAATTCATGTCTTCTGTGCCCACCAAAATGAGTTTCTGCTCCATCTCTCCTTTGTCCAATGCCAGCCTTCAACTCTCTTGTTTTCCATAATCGATAACTGAGAACCCAACTGAATTGCATTTACATGTAAATGTTTGTATATATAAAGATCTTGCTAAAAATGATTGCTTTTGAATATCTAGATATAATTTGCCTTGTGATAGTTATACAATTACTGAAACACATTCAGAGTTTATTTCCCAGAATTTTACCCCGAATGAAAACTTGACCCTATTTCATTCCCCTCTATGACTGATTGAAGTACTCTACTTCATTCATTCTGGTAATTACCCTGTTCTCATGCAAAATCCTAGGATCCACACTTTTTCATTTATTCGGTGCCAATATTGTTATTTTTCTTGTGCTCAGAATGATGAAACAAGCTACCCACTAGATATCTTGACAGAGAGGTGATAAGACTCAGTTACAAAATGAGGAATGTGGTTTTTTTAGACACAGCAAACCTGGATATTTGTTTTGCTTGATATGAAAATTTTGTTTTTGTTTTAGTTTCCAACATTAGTGGGGAGGGAAGAGATAAAGAGGAAAAATGGATTTTTTTTATTTAAAAAATTAATTTTAATAAAGGGAAGAATGTGTTCAGTCTATTTTTCTATAGGTTATCTAGTCATTTTATTGAGGGTAGAGAGATGCTAGCCTATAGCTACAGAATGTTACATGATAAGATTGATTGTTGTGACATTGTTTGGGGATTGTTTTCTTTCTTCAAAGAGAACATCTATGATAGGACAGTAGGAGAATAGTTGATAAGTAACAGTAGTAAAAAAAAATTATAATTTCAATTCAATATTATTTTGACCACCCTGAACTCACTACAAGGGTGAGAGTATTGTCATCAAGTCATAAATATTTTGCTACTTTTAAATGAGTTTTTAGTGATACCTTTTAGGATTTTTATGTCACCCTAGTTTTATAGAAGTAGTTCTCCTCTTTCCCTTCCCAGAGAATTATCTCATAATGACTAACACTTTTAACCTCCCCCCCAAAAAAAAGAGTGGGGAAAAAAAATCAACACAACCAATCATTACATTGAATAGGGCAGAAAACACATGGAACCTTTGAACTTCTTGCCAAAGGATGGGTTGGGAACATGTTATCATATCTCTCTATTGAGTCATTCTTGTTCTTTACAAGTTTGCAACATTCATCCTTGTTTTTTTCTTTCCATTTACACTGTTGTAGTTATTAGGTGTATTGTTTTCTTGACTCTGCATCAGTTCATGAGGAACTTTCCATGCATCTTCGTATTCATCTTTACAGCTCAACAATATTCCATGATGTTCATGTACCAAAATTTAGCTATTCCCCCAATTATGGGAATCTACTTCATTTCTAGTTTTTTGCATCAACAAAAAGTACTGCCATATTCATTCTTGGAAGGGTTGTGGGAAATCTGGGACACTATTACACTATTGGTGGAGCTTTGAACTCATCCGGCTTTTCTGGAGAGAAATTTGGAACTACACCCAAAGGGCAACAAAAATGTGCATGCCCTTTGACCCAGCAATACCACTACTGGGTCTATACCTTGAAGAGATGATGAAAAATGGTAAAAAAAAAAAAAACAACACTTGTGCAAAAATATTCATAGCAGCCCTGTTGGTGGTGGCAAAGAATTGGAAATCAAGTAAATGTCCTTCATTTGGGGAATGGCTTAGCAAACTGTGGTGTATGTATGTCATGGAACACTACTGTTCTATTAGAAACCAGGAGGGATGGGAATTCAGGAAAGCCTGGAAGGATTTGAATGAACTGATACTGAGTGAGATGAGCAGAACCAGAAAAACACTGTACACCCTAACAGCAACATGGGGGTGATGTTCAACCTTGATGGGCATGCTCATTCCATCAATGCAACAATCAGGGACAGTTTGGGGCTGTCTGCAATGGAGAATACCATCTGTATCCAGAGAAAGAACTATTCCCTTTAATATAGAAAAAACAGATATCTTATTGTCTGATCTTGTTATTTCTTACACTTTTTGTTTCTTGCTTAAGGATGTGATTTCTCTCTCATCACACTCAATTTAGATCAATGTACAAAATGGAAACAAAATAAAAACTGACAGATTGCTTTCCATGGTGGGGAGGGAAGCAAGATTGGGAGGAAAAATGTAAAACTCAAATAAAATCTTTTTTTAAAAAATGTACTGCTATAAGAATCTTGAAGAATATAGGGACTTTCTTATCAATAACCTCCTTGCATTATAAGCCCAGGAATGAAATCTCTTAGGCAAAGATTATGAAGTCATTTTATTTGCATAATTTCAAACTTCTCTGCAAAATGGTAGCACCAATTCATGGTTCCATCAATAAGGCACCAAGGTGCCTATCATCCCACAACCTCTTTAATATTAACTATTGCTATGTTTTTCACCTCTATCAATTTGTATAGTGTGATAGAACACTTTTGATTTTTATTTATTATTAATACTGTGATTTGGGACATTCTTTAACATGGCTGTGAATTTGCTGCAATTCCTCATTTGAAAACTGTTCAAATTCTTTCACCACTTATCTATTGTGGAATTGCTACTTGCTATATGTTTGCAGATATATTATTTATCGATCTTTGAAAGCAAATCCTTATCAGAGAAATCTGATACAAAGATTATTGCCCCAAAGTTTTCCCCCATTCAACTATTTCCTTTCTCCTACATGCCATTCATTTTGTCTGTGCAAAAGTTTTCAGTTTCAATCAATCAACATTGTTGATTTTATCTTTTATAATTCTATTTTAATTGGTTAAAAATAAATCTCTAATCCTTAACTGTTAAAGGTATGCATTGTTCCTCTTATAACTTTTTTACAGCATGATCTTATTTATGTTAAAAATTCTTTTTAAATGTTTTATAGTGGCAGCTAGGTGACAAAATGGATAAAGCATCAGCCTTGGAGTCAGGAGGACCTGAGTCAAATTCTACCTCAGACACTTAATAATTGCCTAGTTGTGTGACCTTGAGCAAGTCACCTATCCCCATTGCCTTAAATAAATTTTAAAAAAATTTAAATTTAAAAATGTTTTGTAGACTGGTGTTGGTCTAAGCCTAATTTCTGCCAGCCTGATTTCCAGACTGCTAGCAGTCTTTTAATATCATATAGGGAGTGTTTTCATAGGTAATTTCTGTTTTCCGTTTTTATCAAGCACTGAGTTGAGTTCCATTATTTCTGATCCTCCCTTGTGTAGTCTATTCTACTATTGATCTATCTCTCCAGTTATAGCCTAGAACTATTTCCTAGACTTAAAGTATTCAATGAAAGACCATAGTCACATGCATTAAATTAAAACTGAAGAGGTTTGCTTCTTATTTGATATTGGAGGAAGGAGGAGAGAGGAGAGAAGTGAAAGGCAGTGTTGATAGTGGATGAAGTTTTGACTTCACAAGATGACCACTTTTAAAAATCATAAATCAAATCCCTATCAACTTTGGTAGAGGGAATTTCCTCACTGGGATGTCTCAACACCAGAGAAATCACAAGGGGGACCAATGATGAGTCAGTCCACTTTGTAGCCTTGTGTTCATGGCCAAGGGAAGGACACTTCTGCATGTTACTGACTCCCTCTTTTGGATGATGCCTCTGCCCATCTCATGGTTCTTCCATAGGTAAAATAATGGAAGATAAAAGGATGTTTCATGTTCCTCCCAGAAAAAGATCAGCAAATACTAGTGATCAGACAGAGACTGAGTTAGAGGGAGAGAAATCCACAGAAGAGGGGCAGAATCAGAATCAGAAGTCCATCAATTCATCAACAAACATCTATTCCATGCCATGCATTATACTGGGCCTTTAGGAAACAAAGAAAAAAATGAAACTATCCTTGCCCTCAAGGAGCACACCCCACCATAAAACAAGAGGCCTGATAGGTCAGTACCAAGATTTCTTTGGAGCCTCAAAATATGAGTATATTATAAAAATTGGGAAACTGGAGGAATGGGGAGCAATTAAAAGCAGGAGTTCTTCAAGGATTAGGAGGCGAGATTCCTTGGCCCCAAAGTTTCCCGACTAATGGCCAATGCTTGTGATCCCTTTATTTCCCACCCCATCCCACACCTAATATAGAAGCAAAATTGTAGATGTCTGCCATGTTCCCTCCTAATTCACTCCCATTATTTAAGATCCTGGGTTCATATATGAGACCTACCCCTGCAATGTCACCCCAGAACTGCAGGCTTGGTAGGTTAATGTTTATCAAAGACTTATGCCCATCTACTTGAGTGGGCATTGGTAATTAACTACCATGGCCTCCCCTCCGATCAGTGCCCTTTCTGGACCTTCTATGCTTGCTAGTGGTATTCCCTGAACTTCCAGGTCTTCACCCTCCTCCTCTAATAATGGATGTTTAGGCAGAATGAATTTGTTCTGTTAATCTTTGACTCATCTGATACAGTTCAATAGGATTTTGTTAAAAACCAAAGCCAAAACTAGACTCATGACCTACAAAGAGACTTTGAACTCTAAGGTTCCATGGCATCTCCTATGACATCTTTATTAGATCACAATTATTAATATTTTTACATAATCTATATATACTCTTCTGAGATTATCAGTGGACACCCTCACAAGTACAAGTTTTGACTTGGTTTCCTAAGGAACCATTTACAGAAGAAACATGACCTACATAAGCCCTCTATCTTTATTTTCAGGTTATCAGGAAACCAAGACAGTGATTTGCAGGTTAGAATGGCAGTAATTAAAACAAAACTCTCTAAGGATACCATGCTCTCTTACTCCCATCCCAAAGCTCCCAGTATCCAGCTTATAAAAATCAGACTTTCCCCAAGCTCTGGTCCAAAGCTTTCTAGATTGCCCTCAGTTCTAGAAAAATGACATCAGAGAGTTGATGCCATGGCATGCAAGTGAATTGGATATGAGTGAGGGGGTACTGTGCTAAGTCCCCAGTCTCAATTTCTCCTCCAAAGTCATTTGGGTCTAGTGGCCAGATAGGAATCAGGAAGACTGGAGATGACCTTGAATGAGAGGCTATCAAGTTAAGTGACTTGCCCAAGGTCACACAACCAGTTAGCATCAAGGATCTGAGGTCAAATTTGAACTCATATTTGAACTCATTTGAACTCCAGGACTGATGCTCTATCCTCTTCACTGCCCAGATGCTCCTTATGCCACCATTCATAGGAGAGAAACAAATGAGACCTATGGCAGAGTGGTGAAGTCCTGGGGAGATGATGGCAGGGATTCTTTTAGTAGGAAAGAAGACTTTTGATTACCCTTAGGGACAAGATTGCTAGGTAGCAGACCTCCCAGCTCCAGTTCCCTGGAGAAACTATGCCAGGTGCTTTCCGATTACCTGGGTGACTTGCCTCACGTGTCTGTTTTTCTGCTCCACTGTGCTGCATATGAATGGACTTGGGGGGGGGGGGGAAATCTCACACAGTGAGAATCACACAGTTAGGGAGCTCCTAAGATGCAGCCGATACCAATGGGCAAAGACAAGGTTGCCCAAGGTCAACGACAACTCTAAACTTGGCAACCCCTTCAGAGCCTTTCCTATTCCCTTGGGCATTCCTGGGTCAGATGGTCTAGGACCCCAGCTATTAGCAATTATGGGATCCTAGCATACCCATAATCCTCTCACCATAGTGGGAAAGAAAAATAGAACAGCAGGCTGCTATTTTTCCCCTCCTGTATTGTTGCTGCCAAATTCAGATGCTGTGTGAGATTCTGACTTCCAAAATAAGCAAAGCCAAATAGCTCAAAAGCTAAAAAAGATGTCAAAGTTTGAAGGAAGGGAGAAGAAAGAAGAGAAGTGGGTAGGGTTTTCCCTCCTTTGATGAAGGATCCCTTAAATTTCCTATGAATCACTGATCCATTTCTAAAACAACAACAAAAAAAAAAAAGAAAAAACTGTTCTCCCTTTAAGAATGAAAATGCTGCTATGACACCAGAAAATAGTCCTATCATTGCTACAGTTAAAGTTAATAAACATAGGAGATGTTGCAAAGCCCACACCATTTTACCAAATGGTGGCTAAGGCTTTCAACTTTCCATCTGCATCTGATCATCTTTATGGACAGGCAGGAAGTTATCACCTTAACTGTTTCTCCATGATGATTCCTCCAAGATTTACTTTTTCACATTTTTCTGTTGGTTTTTTAAAATGATCATAATAAGAGCTAATATTTATAGGCCCCTTGCTCTGTTCTAAGCACTATACCAGGTAATATAATTTAATCCTCATTTAATTCTCACAACAGATGGTAGGAGGAAGGTGGTATTATTATCTTCATGTTCTGGATGAAGAAACTGAGGCAAACAGGTTAAGTTACTAATTTGAACTCAAATCTTCCTGAGTCCAAGGCCAACACTATCTGTCCACTGAGTTAATAAGTCATATCCACTACAATATTTGAAAGCCCAAGATTTCACTTGAATACTTCCTGGATAATAAATCTTATGTTCAGAAATTGTGGCTCCCCTGAAGTTAGAGACTGTGGGACCCTGATATACACATTCCTCTCACCACAGAGTGAGAAAAGAGAAATGGGCTATTCCTTCCATACAATTTCCCACCTATCTTGTTGCTGCCAAATTCTGATGCTCTGTGAAATTCAGATTTCTCGGTCTGGGTCATCTCAGAATAAATAAGCTCCTTGAGCGCAAGGACTGTTTCATTCTTCTCTCTGAATCCTCTTGGTCACTGGAGCTAAGCATTGAATAAATACCTATTTCTCCAAATACAACCACACCCACTGTACCTGCTTACTCTTGTTGGGCAAACTTCCAACATCCCCCCTCCCCAAGGCAGGTGATAGCTATTCCAGGTAATTAGAACAAAACCAGTTGTTAACCATAACAGCTGCTCAGGGGTCACAAGGCAACATCACCTCCAAATCTTACCTTCTAGCTTTGGCCAACATCGGATACAATAGTTCTTAGGACTGAGAATCTTTCTCCCATCCATTACACCTGTGTTAAGAGGTAGAGTTTAGGTTTCATTATTGGTCCTTTGGGGTCAAGGTTGTTTTGGTCCTCCTTCGGGGGGGTGTTGTCACTTTTATGATCACCCAGGAAACTGTTCTCATGTCTGAGTAAGATCATTCTTCTTCCCCATTGCAAACATTCACCAAATCAGAGAGATGATACCACACAGCTTTAGAGTCAACTTCCATTCTGTGGTTCATTCCAACTAATGATCTGGAAGTAGCTAACACATAGCCTACTGTATTTTGGCATTTGCTTCTTAGTAAGTGACAAGTCAATGCAGAGAGTTGGTAAATTTTAAGATTGTTTTGTATAGATTTGTTTGCACTGTGGTCTCCCCCATTATATTGTAAGCTCCTTGGGGTTCCTCACTTAGTACAATACACATAGTAGGTGCTTTCTAAATATTTATTCACTGATTGATAAATCACTTGGAGAAATCTAATATAATCTCATACCAATTTTTTGCTTGTGAACCAGAATTGAATCACTAGGTGGTGCTGCAGTGAATAGAGCACGGGACCTGGAGTCAGAAAGCTCTGAGTTCAAATCCAACCTTGAACACTTACTATATGAACCCAGAGAAGTCAGTTTTCCTCTATCTGTCTCAGTTGTCTCATCTAGAAACTGAAAATAATAATATCACTTGCCTCCCATGCTTGTCATAAGGATCAAACAAGATTATAGATGTAGAGTACATGATGCAATATGATCTTATCATTATCATAAACCAAACATCATCCATTAAAGAGCTCATCATGTTTTCCTTGTTATTTATTCTTTCTCAACAAATAGATTGTGTTGCAGAGTTGCTTAGTGACTAACTCAGAATAAATCTAGGCCACAAATAGAGAAGAAAATTTCTGACATTTCTGGATCCAAAACTATTTTTCTAACCTTTTACGGTACTGTCTGTTCCAGTATGAACTAGTTAATTAAGGCATAACATTGAACCCAAGACTTGAAATACTTATATGCAAAAATGGCATCAGGGTCAAACCAATTGAGATTTAAGATTCTAATTGGATCTTAGTGTAATTTTCCAAACCTGGCAATATCTCAAAAACACTTTTTTTTTTTTTTGCAGAGGGTAGAGCGCATAGTCCTGAGATTTCTCTGGTATAGGTAGTTCCCAACAAGGAACCTTTTCTACTTACACAAATCAGCAAATATTCCACAATAGTTACCTGAGAACAATTAAGTGACTTGCCCAGGATCATGCATAATGTATAGGTCAGAAATGGCCTTGAACTCATTCCTCCTCTCTGTCCATAAATGCAATAACTACCAATAATTAAATTGAAGAAATTACATAGATACCACCAGATCTGACAAATGCTTTCCATCTGAAGACCTCACTGAATTCTAATTTCATCTCAGAGTTTATTTCCTTATCTGGAAAACTAGAACAGCAATATCATTAGCTCAAGATTATCTATATTAATGAAGAAAAGAGGCATAGATAGTAGCAGATAATCTAAAAATGAAAACAGATTGGCATCCTGGAAAGAATTCCAGATTTGTAATCAAAGGACCAGGCTTGGAATCCCAGCTGTACTTATATTTGAGGTTGGGCAAGATGTCTCTCTCCTCTGTGTCCTTTGTCTCTTTGTCTATAAAATAAGGGTACTGGACTAGAAGACCTCTTCAATCCCTTTCCAATCTAAAGGTGTGGATCTTATGAACCATTTACACTTGACTTTGGAATGTATTCAATCCTTCTGGCAGACAATTGATTCCACCGCTCTTGCCTTGGTGACTGTAAGCCGTGAGCAATCTTCCCTGTCTACTTTCTTAATTCTCATCTCTTACCTATGTGAGGAGAGAACTATAGAACCTCTGTCAACTTAGTCTATAATACCGAACATCATCCAGGTCTTCACTGCTCTTCAGTGTCTTTGTTTTTAATTATCTTTGATTGACTATCTATATTATTCCCTATAATGGCTAACCCAACCCTTTCTCTTTCTCCTTAAGCCTTTCTATTTCCTTTGCAAATAACTTTACCTCCTCCTACTTGATGAAAAAAAATCATATTTATTCTGTGAGAATGTCTTCAAGTGGACATTAATTTCCCCATAATTTCACTCACCTCCCTTTAAGGAAGAAGGGTTTCCTTGTTTGCCAAGGCAAATCAATTCAAATCCCTCTTTGCTTCTCTGAGATCTTATTCCACCAATTATTTCCTCTCACTTTCATCGTCATTCGCTCTATCTTTTAGGGGATTCTGCTTAGCCTACCAATAGCAAAGAAGATCCAAACGAGAAAACCTAGAAGGAAGGATAGCAGAAAAAGCAGCAATTATAAGGTTGTATGAGGGATTTGGGAGGTAGGAGGAAGGGGGGAGTACAGTTCTCTCGTTCAAGCTGGGTCTGACAGCCCAAATTCATAATAATCCATCTAAAAGATTTGAACTCAAGTCTTTCTCATTCCAAACCCAGTCCTCTGCCCACCAAGTCAAGAGCTACCAGGAGAGAAATAGAGAACCCCCATGGAAAGGACTCGGGTCCTTCATTACCCCTGTATTTCCTTTTCCTTTTTTCCCCTTTACCCTAAGCCTCAAGTACAAAGATAAACTCCTACATTGGAATGTATTCCTGCCATGAATGAGACCGAAAAATTGCATGGTTGGATTATAGTATAAAATAATTTTCTTTACACAAAGATTCATTGGAATTTAGATCTTTTAAGGCATCATAATGGACCTTGGCAGTTAGCACCTCATCCATTATTGACAGGGACTGGAGAGAATATAAATTCCTTGGTTTGCCCAATATATGCTATGCTTAAGGCATTGTTTGAGGAATCAAGGGAAATCAAAAGAAATAAAGGGGAAATTGTCTGCTTTCATACAACTTAAAATTAGGAAAATCATATGTTGGAATTTTTTAAATCACATTCATTTCTTTTATTTTTGCAAGGCAATGGGGTTAAGTGGCTTGCCCAAGGCCACACAGCTAGGTAATTATTAAGTGTCTCAGGCTGGATTTGAACTCAGGTACTCCTAACTCCAGGGCCAATGCTCTATCCACTGCACCACCTAGCCACCCCTATTTCTAAATACCCTTCTCCTTCTCCCCAACCAGTGAATCAGCCCTCATTGCAAGATTTGAAACAGAAAGAGAAAAAAAATCAATTTAGAAAAGTAATCAAAAACTCCAACCATGTCTAACAGCACATACAATATTTCACAATCATTATACCTTCTCTAAGAAAGGGAACAAAGTTAATTTTCCCAAATTATCTCCCTAGCAAATCTTGGTAATTAAAATTAAACAATGTTAATTGCCTTTGTTTTATTCTTTATATTTGCTTTATGTTAATGTTGTTTCTAGTAGCTTTCTAGTTCTGCTTAGTTACCTCTGCATTCATTCAAAGAAGACTTCTCTCACTTCTCCTAATTCTTCATATTAATCATTTCTTATGGGGTACAAGAATATTTTTTAAGAGTTATCCAGGATAAACAATGTAAAGACTAACAGACTGCCTTCTGTGGGGGAATAGGGGGAGGGAAGAAAAATTAGAGGAAAAAATTGTAAAATTCAAAATAAATAAAATCTTTTTTAAAAAATTTTAAAAAGTTATCCATGAGAATAGGCCCAATGACATGGTCCAGAAGGGCAAGCAAAAGTTAATTTTGAATGGGTTCATAAAGGAAATCTTCCTAGAATAAATGCCATTTGAATCGGGTCTTGAATGAAAGGTGCCATTTTGAGAGGCAGAGGAGGGAAAAGGTAGAAGGGTAGAATGAAAGAGAGAGTGAATGGAGAGGAAGGTATTTCAGGTGGAAAAAACCCATTAGAGGGAGTTAACAGGTGTAGCAAGGCAATAAAAAAAGGTGGGGAGTGATGAGTGATTTTAGAAAATTTTAATACACAATCTCTAGGTTTGTAGACTAAGGCCTAGTGATTTGTAGTCTAATGCTGATTGCTGACACCTGGGCCAAATTTCCAGCTATAACTCATTGACAAAGAATGGTCAGGTCAACTCTGGAAATAGCTAACGGATCTCCACAACCAATTGTGGAAATGGTGAGTGATTTTTTTTAAATTTGGCCAATGGTTTCTGTTTGTTGATGGCAGCCTAGTGTTTCTGTCTAGAGCTGATTACTGACAGCTGACACCTGGTCAAATTAGCCTAGAATTCCCAGAGAAGTCTTGACTGGAGCCAGAAGCCCTTCAAAGAGCAGAAGCAGGAAATTGAGTCTCTTGGTCCAGAAGTCCTTAGTGTTGTGACAATCTTTGTGTTTGGCAATCTGGTGGAGCCTATGGACTTTTTCAGAATGGTGTTTTTAAATACATAAAATAAACACAAAAGTTTAAAAGGAAACCAATTATGTTGAAAAGCAGTTAGTCAAAATATTTTTAAAAGCAAATTCACAGAACCCAAGTTAAAAACTCCTTCTTAAATGGTTCTATTTCAAAAGATAAGCTCCATTAGGACAGAGCTTGGCTTCATTTTGTCCCAAGGTTCCTAGCAAAATGCTTTGTATATATATTTTTTTAAGTCTGGGTCCAGGTAGGAAGCTCCCAGGGGTGATTTTGTCTATAAATTGGATTCTTTGTTTCCTGGGGAATAGAGGGGTTGAATTTCCAAATTTAGTCAAATACTCAATATATGGCAAAGGTTGGATTTGAATTCAAATGTCCTGACCCATAAGGCTTTGTCATTCTCGTTAATGACAAAGTCATATCTAGAAGAGACAGCTACTCTGCATACTAATATCCAGATATCTACTGCCCAATATAAATACATATATTTACCAAGAATACATACATATAAAGTTTTATCCTTCAGTTTAAAAAAATAAACCTTACCAAAAAAAGATTCTGTAGAAGTGATAACAGTGAATCTGAGAAAGTTACAGAAGTTTTTTGTGGAATTCAAGCTCCAATGAATCAACAATTTGATAAGGTGCCCTAAAATGACTTTCATTCTTAGGTGGCATTGGCAGGCATACTAAAAAACTTAAAAGATGTTAGTCCTGCTGAATGCTTTCCTGGTCAGACTAATTCTTGAGAATTGTCCTGAGCACAGTACTCAGGACTGATAAGCTGAAGATTATCCAGAAGAAAACAACCATGTTGGTGAAGAACCTTAAGAAGATTAAAAAGAAATGATCCACCTTCTCTTTGAGGATAAAGACTGGCTCAAATTTAGAACACAGAAGTCACTTGGCTTCGGCAAAAAATAAAGCATGGTTTCATGGCAAGTCACTGCAAAATCCTTCCATACTGATGCAGATTCTCAGCCTTACCAAAAAAACTACTTGTAAGGTCTACACCTCACCATTAAGTACTTTTCAGACATCACCTAATCATTTGATTTTTCTTGTCCAACTATTTTTCAGGCATGTCCAATTCTTCCATGAACCTAGATAGGGTTTTCTTGGCAAATATACTGGAGTGTGGGGTGGCTAGGTGGTGCAGTGGATAAAGCACCAGCCCTGGAGTCAGGAGTACCTGGGTTCAAATCCAGTCTCAGACACTTAATAATGACCTAGCTGTGTGGCATTGGGCAAGCCACTTAACCCCATTTGCCTTGCAAAAAAAAAAAAAAACCTAAAAAAGATACTGGAGTGGTTTTGTTATTTCTTCCTCCAACTCATTTTACAGATAAGGAAAGGGTTAAGTGACTTGCCTAAGGTCAAACAGCTAGTAAATATGGGAGGTCAGATTAGAATTTGGGAAGGTGAATCTTCCACTCCAGGCCCAACCCTCTATCTACCGTGCTACCAGCTACCTTACACCCAACTTCCTTGCTTTTATCTCAAAAAGAACTTTTCTCACTCCCACTTTTCCTTATTGAGCCTAATCTCTTATTTGTTTAACTTGCCATTTACTTAAACGAGTTATTTTATTTGCATTTTCTTTTTTACCTTACCTTGCCAACTATCTTCTCCTTAATGCTTGTCTGTTCTCCATTCTCCTTTTTCTTTTTCTTCCTTCTGGATGATTTCACCTTTCTTACTACCCCTTAGTCACAGAATGGGCATTAACTCAATCAAATTGAGATCTGGGAAAGACCTTATCTTAAAAACATCAAGGTCTCCTACTACTTCTACAACATCTCCACTTGTTCTGATCCATATCTGACCACTGGACTCAGATGGATCCAGAGGAGAAAGTAAGGTGGATGGCTTAGCACAGCCCCCCCCCACTTAAATCCAATTCCCTTACTTGTCACGATATCATGGTCTTCTTTGTGAATGAAGGATAAACAGCACCCACCTTCAGAGCAGCTTACCCACCTTCAGCTTAACCTCAAATTCACCCACAAAGCTCTTCCCCCACAGTCTTCAGACTTCTTCATAAATCCAAACTTCTCTAAATCACCACCATGGTTTTCCTTCTTCTAATTTAGCTTTACCTCAATTCTTTCTCCCACATTCCTTTCCCAAAAACCCCAGAAATTTGCCCATTTTGAGATCACAGGTTTTCTAATCTAGACTTATCAGGGGGGAAAAGCACTGGTGAAGATGATGGTAATCACAGGAACAACAGGATGGCAGCAGCCGATTATATGGTGCAGTGCTCTACACAAAGAATGTCCTTTGGGGCCAGAGTCAGATTTGATTTGAGCCTTATTCCAATACCTAATTTCTGATACTTGGAGCAGTCACAATCTCTCTAAGCTTCAACTTCCCCCAAGTATGGTAATAATATTTATGTTATCTGCCTTATAAAGCTGTTTCAGGAAAATAATTGGTAAAACATAAAATGCCACATAAATGTGAGCCTTGATGACCACTATTAACCCCACTTTGGAGTTTATTTAGTGGATCAAAACATCATATTCTAAAGGTATAAAACAGATATTCTCCCTATGATAATAGGATATTTGAGTTCCCCATGTTCTATAATAAATCATTTTTTAAAACAGGCAATTTATCTGGAGTTCTCTTATCCAACAACCTCAATTACCCAACACACAGCCTCTAAAATTAGATTTAAAAAATGACAATGACAACAATGAACTCTTAGTTGCAAAAAATAGATGAGAGGCCAACAATAGGAATTAGTGCCATAGAAAAGGCATCTCACTGGGATTCAGAAACACTGAGTTTTCTAGTAACCCACTATGAAGCTATGTCATCAACCAATCAACAAGCCTTTATTAACTATATGCCTATGTGCAATATTCTAGGTTGTGAGGATACAATGATGAAAAATTAAATCATCTCTTTTCTTAGAGAGTTTTTTCACCTACTGAAGCTATCTACACACACAAAGACATGCATCCATATATACTTACATATGTTATGTATGTATGTATATATATATATGTATATATATATATATATATATATATATATATATATATATGATGGTATTTGTCCTTTATTCTCAAAAAACACACATCAGGGAGGTGATGCCATGACTTGGATTGTATTTTGAGTGGGGAGGCAGTACTGAGTCTCCTCCAGAGCCAACTGGGTCCAGTGGCCAGATGTGGATCAGGACATCTGGAGATGGCCCTGGATGCAAGGCAGTCAGGGTTAAGGGACTTGTCCAAAGCCTCACAGATAGAGTCAAGCATCTGAGGTCAGATTTGAACCCAGGACCTCCTGACTCCAGGGCTGATGTTCTATCCACTGCACCACCTAGTTGCCATACAGATATATACACATATATGTAAATAAATAGAAAATATATACAAGTTTCATACAATAGGTTGGAAGGGAGTCCACTAATATGATGTTAAGCAACTTGCCTGATATTCCAGGTTTCATTTTTCTTATCTGTAAAACGATTGGTGTAGATGATCTGAAATATTCCTTCTTGCTCCACAATTCAATGACTGGGTTATAACTCGTAGACTAACAGTATAAGAAGAGATGGGGAAAGTATAAAGAAATAAAAAAGACATAAGACTTCAAAAAGCTTGCCCTATTTAGAAGGCAGAGAATTATCGGCTACAGTTTAGAAAGATTTCCATAAAAATGGTCATTTTTTTTATTTTACCACTTAAAGAAGGGTAAGTTTCAATTATCTTTAAAATTCACCGAGGTGGAACACTTCATCTCCCATTGATGCTGGAGAAATGAGATACTATTATACCAAGAATTTGCTATAGACAAGGGGGAAAAAGTGGTTTCATTCTTTCCCATGAATATTTTTTCACCATTCCGTTAAACTAATTTGGTATTAAACTAAGCTATCACTTGCACTGTAAGACTTCTCTTTCTAATTAGGTTTCTAACAAAGAAAAACATTTGGACTTTAATGAAAATGGGACTCAGGAGATGATTTGCTTTCGGATTGAAGAAGGCAAAGGAGAATGAAGTGACAGCATATTTTGAATGCAGATTTTATTATTTCACGAGGAAGAAACACCATGGCTCCTTCATAAACTGCAGGTCTGACCTCCATTTGTGCCATTAACATGTTCTTCTGGGAATCTGATCAATCATGCAATAGTTAAAACAGAACTTTGCTAGCAGTCCTCTTCCTGCTTTTTTTTGAATTCTAGAGAGTTAACAGTCAAAAATACGATTCATTCAATTTCACCTCCTCAGTCAGAATCCTCACAAAATCAAATAGGCTCCTGTTCCTCAGAGTCACAAAAGTAATTTTCATGGAGTTCCAGAATGAAAGTTCACTTAAACCATGAAATTAAGATGCAAATGGGTATAGCATGTCTTTTTTCCCTGAAAATGGTTCTCAATTGAAGCAATGTCATCAAGAGAAAAAAAAAATGGCAGCAAGAATGAATGGGTTCATGTTTTGGATTCATTCAGTGCTCTCCACTTCCAATTCTATCTCCTTAATAGCACTTTTAGAAGCATTTGGAGGAGACCAAAGGGCAGTTGCTTTCAAATAGTCTGAGAAGATGAAATACAGATGAAGAAAAGACAATCATTGCTCCTTATTATAGTTATTGGTGTTTGCTGAATAATATCAAAGAGTGATCCATCCTAATCTAAAGATGGCAGCCTACAGCTTTGCTTTCTTTGACTGTCAAAATTGGGAAACCATGACAGATACAAGAAGGAGGAAAAAACTGTGAGACACAACATGGTCCCATACTGCCCATCCAATTCAAAGTTCTTGGTAGAATAGCTGTCCACTGATATGAGACTTGTGGCAAGCTTCCCTTTTGAAGGTTATAATGTAAGCCATTGTGTTTATTCTTTAAAAAGTCCTGAAATGGTACCTCAGGTGTCATCATAAACAGAACTGCCCAGTTAGCCTGGGGGGTGTTTAGCTTCTAAAGAAACTACCACAAAATTGATGTAATTCTAGACCACAATTTAGGTCCTGTGATTCTGCAACTTTCCTACAAAAGGGAGCAGTTCCACATAGAGTCTGTTGATCAGTGTGAAGAGGAAACTATACAATTTAATAATGTGTGACTGAGAATAAAAAAGATGGGCAGCAGACTTCTCGTTTCACTTCATGGATCAGCATTAATTGTTTCTTTTGAAACCACAGAGCCAAATAGTGAAGTCATATGGAATAATAAAGGGCTAAGTATCATGTTTCTAGTTAATTTAACATTTTCCTGTTCCTCCAATGAACTGCTACAATAAGCTAAATTTAACACAATTAGCCTAAAGTGACTTAGTGGCCACTTATCTCTTCACCATTGTGTAATAATATACTATTCTCTAATAATATAAAGACTTCTTTTATTAGGATTAGAGCAGGGATTCTTAACCTTTATGGTATCATGGACCTCTTTGGCAGTCTGATGAAGCCTAGGGACTCATTTTCTTTATTCTTTTATTCTCTATAAAATAAAATATAAAAGATTACAAAGGAAACCAATTATATTAAAATTATCAAAAATACTTAAAAATAGTTCTTAGACCCTGGATTAGAGATTATAAAGCTGGAAGGAATCTTGGAAATCATTTAGTTCATACTCACATTATAGATCAGGAAACTGAACCCTGGGGATATTGTGTGATCTGTCCTTTTTTGTTTTAAAAAAAAAAAAACTCCCCAGAAGCTTCAAAATCCCTTAAAAGTCTGTGTTTTCGTCATCACTGGAGTTTTTCAGCAGTGATGAACAAGATACATTGTAGGTTGAATTTCAACAAATGAGTAGGCAATTTGCTCAAGATGGTGGGAGAATTAGGAAAGAAATGGAGATGTTAATAAGAACCAGCAAGCATATGGATTCTTAAGGAACTCTAGCTCAGGATAAACAGATCCATTAAAATCTCCTCTACAAATCATGAATTTAATTATCTAGAATAAACTTTTTAGCAACATCATTCTTCCAGTGATATGAGTCAGAGATATTATCTATCCAGTCCAACAACAATCATTTATGAAAAGCATACTATGGCCAGGTACCGGGCCAGTTGGTACAGATGTGATGAAAGATAAATAACCATCCCTGCTTCTCAAAGAAGAAAATAGGCGAACAGCTATACTAACAAACCATAGACAGGATTGACTGAAGAGAAGTGACAAAGGGAAGGCATTGGGATTAAGATCCATGAGAATTGAAGTTGAAAGTCATCATCAAAAGACAACTGAAAGGGGCGGCTAGGTGGCGCAGTGGATAAAGCACCAGCCCTAGAGTCAGGAGTATCTGAGTTCAAATGGGATCTCAGACACTTAATAATTGCCTAGCTGTGTGACCTTGGGCAAGTCACTTAACCCCATTTGCCTTGCAAAAAAAATTTTAAAAAAAGACAACTGAGAGGTTTATGATGGGCTAGAGCAGGCAACCAGGGGGATAAAATAAGGGGGGGGGGGAACATTTATTTACTGCTCTGTGTGCCAGGCAAGTAAGTATTTACAGTATGCTAGGTAAGTGGACAAGTAAGTGCTTTACAAATAGTATGTCCTTTGTGCCAAACAACCACTCTGGAGGGTAGGGATTATTATCATTTCTCTTGTTGTAATTATTATTTTTATCATTTTACAGATGAGGGAACTGAGGCAGACAGAGGTTAAGTAAGTTGCCCAGGATCACCTAGCTATTAAATGATTAATGTTTGATTTGAACTCGGGATTTCCTGAGCTCCAGAGCTCTCTCCACTATGCCCCCCAATTTTCTCCAACTATAGTACAAAGAATTATGACTAAGAAGCAATGAAGTGGACGACAGCAAACTAAACGTGTAACTAAAAATAAGGTTAAGGAGACATAGAATGAGACAAAGGGTTAATGTATCAAGAGCCCATGTGCTCCACTGGTATCCTAGCAACATCAAGACATGCCAAGAGTATGTGAAGAAAGTCACCACCATGTTAGATGCGCTGGTAGCAAACTGATGGGAAAATGAGGATGAGGAGGACAAATCTGACTGAGTTGAAGTCCTACATGGCGACATGGAATATCCATATCACTGAGACCACACATCTACTTGAACATTAGATAATAATCCAAAAATATGTTATAATAGAAAGATCAGAAGACTTGAAGTCATGGGATTTACCTTAATTAAAATAGCCTAAAATGACAAATTCCCTCATAAAAATTGTAATCACATACTACTTTATAATCATATAAGAGCTTTTAAAATTAGGTATAAGAATGTCATTTTAAAATTAAGATTAAAAGATTTAACAGTTGAATTTAGAGATCAGTTAGCACAGGTGGGATTTTTAAATACTTTTTTTGATTACTTAACATTTATTTTTTCTCCCTCTCACCTGCCCCCATCTAAAGAAACAGTCATATAAGCATCATCAAGCAAAAAAATTCTCTCCTTCTTAACATGCTCCAAAAACACACTTCACATTCAGTTTCCATCATCTCTACATCATGAAATGGGCAAATATTCTTCAGTCTTCTAGTCTCATGCTTGATCCTTTCATTGATCAAAGTTTCTCAAGTTTTTCAGACTTGTTCATTTTTATAACATGGATGTTATGATGTAAATTGTTTTCTTGCTTCTGCTCATTTCACTCTGTGTTGGTTCATACAAAACTTCTCAGGTTTCTAGGAAATTGTCTCTTTATGTCTCATAGCACAATCATAAGCCATTACTTTCATATATAGTAATTTGTTCAACTATTTCCCAATTGATTGGCATCCTCTTCCTTTCCTGTTCTTTTCTACTACCAAAAAACTGCTAAAAATATTTTCCTATGGTTGGATCTTTTTTATTTGTCTTTTATTTCTTTGGGGTATAGAACTAATAGTGCTATTGCTATTGTCAAAGGGATATACACATTTAGTAACTTCTAAGGCAGAATTCCAAATTGATTTCCAGAACAGTTAAGCCTATTCATAACTACCAATAATGTATCAATGCTTCTCTTTTCTGAGAGCCTTCTAATAGTAGTCCTTATCTTTTTTTGTTGTTGTTGAATGGATTGCAATATGGCAGAAATTAGATTTAACCCGATTTTATACCTCACATCTTATACCAAAATAAATGCCAAATGAATATGTGCCCTAGATATAAAAAGTCAAATCATAGACAAATGAGAGGACGAAGAGAGATGTTACCTTTCAGATCTACTGGCAGGAGAAGAATTCATGATAAAAAAAAAATCAGAAATTCATAAAAGATAAAATGGACAATTTTTTTTAAAAAAATTTAATTTTTATTTAAGGCAGTGGGGTTAAGTGACTTGCACAAGGTCACACAGCTAGGTAACTATTAAGTGTCTGAGGCTGGATTTGAACTCAGGTTGGTTGTCCTGACTCCAGGGTAGCTGCTGTATCTATTACATCACCTAGCTGCCCCTAAAATGGACAATTTTGACATAATTTCTGTCCTCCACGTTCTGAGGCTACATGGAGGTGTTTCCCGCTTTTCAAGGAATGCAAGTGTGGAATCAAGAGCTCTTGTCAGGGGGCGGCTAGGTGTCACAGTGGATAAAGCACCAGCCTTGGAGTCAGGAGTACCTGGGTTCAAATCCAGTCTCAGACACTTAATAATTACCTAGCTGTGTGGCCTTGGGCAAGTCACTTAACCCTGTTTGCCTTGTAAAAAAAACCTAAAAAAATAAAAAATGAAAAAATAAATTTAAAAAAAGAGCTCTTGTCTCTGTCAACAGTAGGAAGTTACCTCCTTGATCCTGTCAACAAGACTTTTCAGAATCCAATATTGTTCTGGCTGGAACCAGTGTTGGAGAATTATAGACAGTATAGTCTAATCAAAATGGCCAGAAAATAGCTCAAGGTCACTTACTACTTCTCATATGACCAAAGTTGCTTGAACAGGGTGACTCCAAACAACCTCTGGTAAGAGACACAGCCAGGATCTGAATCTGTATGGTCTAGTCATGTCATTCTTCCCAGAAGACTGAAGGAGCTTCCTATTCCCTCAGGGATTAAATGACCCCCCCGCCATTTGGTATGTAACCAAATATGGTAGGTAACCACCAAATGGGCCTACCCTACTTTTCCAGTTTTTTATACATTGCCAACTTTCCCATATTCTCTAGCCCAGCCAAATGGGCCTCACTGCTGCTCCACCAACATGGTACTCCTCATCCTGTCTTTGTGACTTTGCATTTATTCTCCCCGTTCCTCACCACCTCTGACTCTGAGATCCCTTGATTCTTTCAAAGCTTAACTCAGGCACTACATTTCACACAAAGCATTTTCTATTCCCTCCACCAACCATTCCCACACAAAAGAATGTATTACCTCGCATAATCAGTAAACTCTCTTCTTCTTGCATGACCCTGAGCAAGTTGCTTTACTGACTCTTTGTCTCAGTTTCCTCATCTGTAAAATGGGAATAATAAAGGGGTGGCTGCTACTTCCTCTCCCTGCTTCCTGGCAATAAATGGGATAAAGAGCAGACAGGATCAGTCCACCAGTCCCTCTCTTCAGTTGCCCTTGTGGGGATAACTGTCCTCTCTGCCTTCAGGCTGGTATCACTGCTACCCTCTTCCTTTCTTTCTTCTCTTCCTTAACTTTCAAGTTATTAAGCATCAGCCTTCCTTGCAAGATAGCACCTTGCTATATAATGCCATGCTATGTAGCATCTTGCCATGTAATGTTTTACTATATAATGACTTGTTGTATAACACCTTGCTATATAATGCTTTGCTATACATATAATGCCATGTTTTATAGCGTCATGCTATATAATGCCTTGGTATATAAAATGCCTTGCTATATAACACTTTACCATATAAAAACTTGCTATATAATGCCTTGCTATATATAAAACCTTACTATATATAAAACCTTGAGATATATATATATATATATACATATATATATATATAATACTTTGCTATATAACACTTCACTATATAACAACTTGCTATTTGACACCTTGCTATATATATAAAACCTTGATATATAGCACCTTGCTATATATATAACACTTTGTTATATAATTCCTTGCTATATAACACTTTACTATATAACAACTTGCTATATAGCACCTTGCTATATATATATGTGTGTGTGTGTGTGTGTGTGTGTGTGTGTGTGTGTGTATAAAACCTTGCTATATATAACACTTTGCTATAATTTTGCTATATAACACTTTGCTATATAACACCTTGCTATATAATACCTTGTTATATAATGCCTTGCTATATATAATGCCTTGCTATATAACGCCTTGCTATATATAACACTTTGCTATATAATACCTTGCTATATAATGCCTTGTTATATAATGCCTATCCTTGACATCACCATGGTCTTGATCCCTTCTTTAAGTAAATTGAAGAAAAGGGGGGGGGAAAGCAGCTGCCTCACAAGGTTGTTGTAAAACTCAGGTGGGTTAACATATATAAAACACTTTGGAAATCTTTAGGGGCTATATAAATGCTAACTAACAGCAGCAGCAGCTAGCATTTAGATGGCGCTTTTAAGTCAGCAGCCACTTTACAAAATATTATCTCACTTAATCTTCACAAGCTGTAAGAAAGGTGATATCATTCTGCCCATTTTCCAGATGACGAAACTGAGGCCAAGAGATTAAATGACTTGCTCAAAACCACACAGCTAATAAGAATCTAAGGCAGGATCTCACTCCAGTCTTCCTGAGACAAGTGCAGCAATATCCATTACACCGCAGAGTTACCCACACATTTATATACATACATGTCACCTCTCATGTCTCAAAGTTCTGGGCATTTTACTAGATTCCATATTTAAGGACAAAAATGAAACAATGTCTCCCCTCAATAGAATATCAACCTCTTGAGGGAAAACCTTTCATTTTTGTCTTTGTACCCCAAGTATCTAGCCAAGCATTAAACATTTATTGACCATGGATACCTCTTGTAATATGCCACTGAAAAGGTAGAAAGAAGCTGGACTTGGGAGAACAATTATGCTATCACAGGAAGGAAATTAAAATATATTTTGTGTTCTTATCATAGCAGGCCTCACTAAAAGAAGAGCAGGCATTTGCTATCTACCCTGGGATGCTTCAAGTTAATTTAGTACTAGATGCAGACATCATTAAACTGGCAAAGAGATGGACTATTCCTTACTGTGAGGAACCAAGGGAGAGCAGAACCCATAGTTAAATGATGCTACTGATATCATGCTTTCAAGGTTATAATATCCAATAGTTCCTCAGACTCAAATACAAAATTAAAAACACGTATGAATGCTTCATAAGTAAATCAATATTTATTGAACCAATAATGTGCCATGAATTTATATGTATTCAATATGATCATTTGGCAAATTTAGCAGGTAATAACAAAGCAAGTAGTCGCAATGATGTTTCCATGTGATTTAAAGAACATTGTAAGGTGAACATAAGGCTAAGCTTTTAGATCAATTAGTGGTTAGCAGCTATTTTTTTAAAATAAATCAAATTAGTAATTGTTTCTTTATATTCATCCCACCATATAAAGAACCATAGCAACCTGTCATATCTCTTCTTTATCTTCTCCCAGTTTCAGTGGTGTTATAGCCCTTACTACCTTCTCCTTTTTCCTCTCCAATCCAATTCAATCCAACAAATTTTTCCTAAACCTCTAAGGGAGGAGAGATGGGGAGGGGACAGTAGAAAGACATTTTAATACCAATAGTCTTCCTATGATGTGATTTGGCTACAAATCATGGAATGTTACAGTCTCTGAAGAATCAAAATTGTGAGTCACCCAGGGGGCAATAGAGAGATGAATGGTGGGCACAAATGGGCTGTAACACATTCCCAAAGATGAATTACACACAATAAGAAGCATAAAAGATATCATCAAGGAGATGTATGACTGGAGAAGGAGGTGGCCCTGTCATATAGACGGAGCAAGCAATTTCAGATGGACAGCTCCCAAGTTGCACTGGTACCCACCTAATTTTTAAATATCTAGAGGAAAACTACTAGTACTCTGGGTAGACTCTCCTCAATGAGAAATTTTTTAGTGGACGTGGAAACAAGCCACACAGAATGATAATCCCAGAGCCCAAAGGGAACTGATACTTAAATCAGAACATACTCTACAACATTCAATTCAACAAACATTTATTATGCATCCATTGTCCCCAAATTATGGTCATCCAGTCTTAATGTGAAGGCTTCCAGTGATAGTGAGCTCATCACTTCCCAAGACAATTCATTTCACTTATGGAGAGATCTAATTAGAGTTTTTTAAAAAAAAAAGAGCACCAGCCCTAGAGACAGGAAAACGTGAGTTCAAATCCCAGCCTCAGTCACTTAATGCTTAGGTAAATCACTTAACCACATTACCTTGCAAAAACAAAAACAAACCAAAAAATTGTTTCCTTTCACAAGTCTAAATTTGCCTTTTTAGCACTTTTACCCATACTCTCTAGCACTCTTTTCCCCATAATATTTCAGCAAAGTCATAAAAATGTCTCTTCCTCTTCATCCCCCCCCACCAAAGTTTATCTCTGCCTAGCTAAGCATTTCTGTTTCCTTCACTCAATCTTCATATGGACCCCAAACCAATTGGGACACACTCCTCTGGTTATTCTTGGATCTATCAGTGCTTTTGATAAAATATGGTGACTAGAAATGAATACAATATTTTAGAGATGATCTGAACAGGATACAATTGGCAAGGCTATTACCTTTCCAGTCCTCAAGATTCTGTCTCTCATAAAACAGGCTAAGATTATTTTCTTCTTCTAAGTCCCACTGTTGGCTTATGCTGACCTTGAATCTCCAGATCTTGGTCAGAATTGTGACTACAAATGGATTATGTTGAGAAGCATTCTCACAACAATGAGACTGAAGAAATATTGAAGTATGTTCAAGTCATTGTGCCAGGTTCTGATGGATCTAAAAGTAAAAGGTAATCTAAGCTCTGCTGTCAAGGACTTCACATTCTACTGGAAAGAATGTCATGCCCCGATATGTAGGTAGAAGGCTATGATGGGCAGAGGAGATAAAGTACCCTAGGAAAATTTGAGGAGGGAAACAATTCATCAATGGAGATTTCACAAAAGAATTGGCATCTTAGCTGAGCCCTGAAAGAAGAGAAGCATCCTCTTAAAACTGGAGATAAGGATGAAGTATATTACAGATATAAGAGACAGTCTAAATAAATGCATGGCTGGTCCTTGACCCCAAACCTCATGGAACCCCTGCTTCATGAGAGCATTAAAGGGTGAAAAAGAAACTGTGAAGGCCCAAGTCATCCCCCTGACTTTCTCCTACAGCCATCCCACATCAACAGTCAAGAATCAATAAAATCTTAACATGGGAAAATAGAAAACAAAATAGTTTTATTCTATCCTCACAAATTGGCCAGCAATCTAATTGATCTTCCTGTTCATCATAACCCTTCCTAGCTCCTTCCTTTTTTCCTTCTTTCCTTCCTTTCCCTCCCTCCCTCCACTCCTTCCTCTAGTTCTGTTCAGATAGGGAATCATAGCCTTTATCTATAGGTGCTCTACACAAAAGAATATAAACTTTGATCTCTGAAACCTCACAAGATTTCTTTTACTCTCTTTTTACATATTTATTGCTATCATTTTTTTTAAAAAACCGGGACACTTAATCCTTTTGGATCATATAGTTTTCATTTCTGAAAAACCAGGCTTTGATAAAACTCATTGGAATACAAATCAAGTTACTTGACCAGGCCTGAAATCTCAATCACTCTGACTCTCACTGATTGAACAATAGGTACCAGCTCAAGTCTCACTTGGTCATTGTTTGGAGTCTGATGGCTCAGGGTGAAGGCAAATAGCTGTTGTTTCTGTTTTGGTCAGAACCTCTGAAAATGCTTTCCTCCCAGAATGATTTTTTTTGACTAGGTAAAAGAGGTCATTTTTGCTTAATTTCTTACCTAACTCTAATCACTGGATACCTATTTCCTCAGGAAAACTGAGAACCGTTAAATATCTTAACTAAATAGGCCAAGGCCTACCATTGCACCAAGTCTTTGGACAAAATGGCTCCTGAGAGTGAGACTGGTGACTTTGCACAGCCCAGCTTTACTTTAATTCAATTGACTTTTTTTTTAGGTTTTTTTTGCAAGGCAGTGGGGTTAAGTGGCTTGCCCAAGGTCACACAACTAGGCAATTATTAAGTGTCTGAGGCCGGATTTGAACTCAGGTACTCCTGACTCCAGGGCAGTGCTCTATCCACTGCATCACCTAGCTGCCCCACAAATTCAATTGACTTTCAAGTCAAGACATCACCTTTTCAATGTCCCTCTTTAAGGGACATTTATCCCATCTAGCCTCCCCTCCTCCCAAAGACAGAGACCCTCATTCTTAGGTCCATATACAGTTAGTACAAAAAAATAACAATATGCAAAGGATGGAAAGTTAGGCAGCCTAGCCTAACTCATAAGGCTACATATTATCTCATGGGAAAAGACCTGGATTTGGAGAAAGAGTCTTGTGTTTAGATTTTGGTTTGGCCTCTTACTAGCCGTGTGACCTTGGGGCACCTTTCTTCTCTTGATCTCAATTTCCTTATCGGTAAAATTAGGGATGATCTAAGGTCCCTTCCAGATCTAAACCTATATTATATTTTGGGGGGTTTTGTTTTGTTTTGTTTTGTTTTTAGTTTTTGCAAGGCAGTGGGTTTAAGTGACTTATCCAATGTTGTCACACAGCTAGGTAATTATTAAGCATCAGAGGCCGGATTTGAACTCAGGTACTCCTGACTCCAGGGCCGGTGCTCTATCCACTCCATCACACCTAGTGGCCCCTAAACCTATATTATGAAACTATTCAATCAGAAGTCCAAATAGATCCTATATCATAGTGCCCCAAATCTGTAGGTGCTTAACTTCTGATAAAATGTATGCTGCTCATCTTTAACTAACAGGGCATCTTACCCATGTCAACTTAATTATATTTCTGATCTATGCCAAGGACCTAGATCCTACAATGTCAGACCCCACTATTGAACTTTTTAGAAATATAGATAAATATCTACACATAAAATTATATTGTGCCATTGAGGACACAGATTCCATTGAAACCACCTAATATAAAGATGAGACACAAGTACATAACCTAATAGGTAGCTAACTAGGAATATGTGGGTTCAACCATGTTCATGAATAATAATAATAGTTATGGACGTGTGTCTCATCTATTATATTAGGTGGTTAAAAATTAGAATTGTTAAGAATATAGTTATTTGCCTCATTATTAAATTGATTACTAGTTATTAGATATTAATGAAATAATTCAATTAGTAATGTTTGATTATTAGCAATTTGAAATAATTCATTGAATTGATTATGACTTATGACTTATAATTTTTACTATAGAAATCTTTTTTAAAATGAGTCCTTCAGAAATATTTCATACATACAATTATATATACACATACACTCTCAAGATACACCTCATGAATCACCACCAGCCAGACATTTAACCAATAAATGAAACTGAAAAACAGGGAGGGGATGGGGAGAGTGGAACACAGGAAGTAAAATTTTCATGTTTTATCTTGTATGTAATGGCATCTTTCCCAGAGCTATGTTGGAGAAAATAACCATAATAATAACAACTACAAAAACCATAATAATAACAATTGCCCAAAGACAACATTCCCATCCATCATTATTGATCATTATAACTAATAATATAATGGTAAGTATTAATAATTTTAATAACCATTATAACAAAATAATTGAAATAACTATAATGACAACTAACATTTATATGGTGCTTATTATATAACAGATACTATGAAAAACACCTTACAATAATTATCTCCTTTGACTCTCACAATAACCCTGGGAAGTAGGGGCCATTCATTCCCCAGGGAACGCTCCAGAATTAAAGTTTCCGCACAGCATTGGTAGATGTATTTTCCTCACCAGGGGTGCCCCATACCAACAAAATCACAGGTCGAGACCAACTATAATAACATTAAAATAATGAAAACTGACACTTCCATAGCATTTAAGATTATAGGAACAAAAGAGCACATAGGGGATTTGAACTCATTTGATAATGATTAAAAATTACAACTGAGATTGAAGTTACAGATCAATAGGAAGTTAGAAGATTAAGATTTAATTTAAGGAAATGCTATTCTTTAAAAGAAAAAAAATTCAGTGCCTTGTTAGTCTTAGTAATAATTTATCTATTTTAGACAATAATTCCCAGAGTCATCCAGCCTATTGTTTCACAATACTCAAAATGAAAATGCTCATAAATAGATTAAGTTGTTGGTCATGACTCACAAGGATGATTCATGGCCCTAGAACTGCCTCCACTCCTGCCTTGCTTTTTAATCACATTAGCAACCTTAAATATGAGGTCATCCCCCCCTATGTGGAGGAAACAAGCGCTAAAAAGCTTCCTAGTTCAGCCTTCTGATAGAAACCCTTCCCCAAAGCAGCCAAAACCAAAATGGTGACATCTGGATGCCAAGCCAGCTCTCAGTTCGGTTCAACTCAGTTCAATCAACATTTATTGAGCATCTCCCACATGCCAGACACTAAAGACAGACAAAGACTGCAGAGGAAACAATATTAATACCGTAATTAGAGCTGTCGACTTCATTTAGCAAGGTTACAATTTCAGAAAATCTCATGGCCTTTTTGTTTTGTTTTTATGGAACAAAAATATATGTTTTATGGCTACAAATCATGGAATACCACAGTCTCCAAAGGATCCAAATTACAGGTTGGCCAAAGGGCAAGGGAGAGTTGCATGGCGGGTGTAAATAGACTACAGCTTATTTTCAATGACTAATTGTGTACAAAAACAGTGTAAAATGTCTTATAAAAGATATATATATGGCTGGTAAAGAGGATGTCTATCTTAAAAGTAGAGAAAGAGGTAAGAGTTGGACCAACTAAGGAATGAAGTGGAACCCACATAATCATTTCCCACCTAGCGGCTCACCTTGATTTTATGTTTGTCTCCAGATATCCATCTTTCTGAAAAATGTTATCAACTCTAAAACTCTCATTTCTTCAGTATTCTTTTGCCTTTGGGCACTTCCTCCCTCTGACTGGTTTCATCAGGAGCCTTCCTCCTTCTGTATTTACGGAGGCAGCTTAGAGCTGAGCATCATTCCCTACCTAACTGCCAGATGTTACCACATACCAGGTAGCCTCCATCTTCCCCTATCCCCTTCTTTTTTCATCTTTTTTTTTTATGTATTGTCTCTTTTGTTAGATTGTGTGCTCTTTGAGGGCAGGGACTGTCTTTTGTCTTTCATTGTATTACCAGTTTTACTACAGTGTCTGATATATATATATATATATATATATATATATATATATATATATATATATATATATATATAGCGGACACTTGTTCATTTTTCAATTGAATCCAACTCTTCATGATCCATTTGGGGTCTTCTTGGCAAAGATACCAGAGTGGCTTGTCATTTCCTTCTCTAGCTATTTTTACAAATGAGAAAACTGAGGCAAACAGAGTTGTGACTTGCCCAGGGTCACAGAGCTAGTAAGTGTCTGAGGTCAGATTTGAACTCAGAAAGATGAGTCTTCTGGCAGTCTATTATTCCACCTGGCTACTCTCACTTTATTGACTGCCTATTGACTCAGTATCAGCAAACTTAAATAAACCCACACCATTTTGGATGAACTCCCCTTGCTTCCCAATGGAGGATTTAAGGGAAGGGATGAACAAGAATTACAAAAGGTAAGAAGGTGTGAACCAGTTACAACCTGCATCTGAAATCTCAAACTCACCAATGCACAGAGTTGGGGATGGTCCTCTCTACAATTACAAAGACTGGGGGAACTCTAAGTGCGAAGATGCTCTACCATTGTAGGTCAGCATCTTCTCCACAATTTGTAGTCCTACAGAACTGTCAAAAGCTCTGAAGCATAAAACAATGAAAAATAAGTTAGTCATGCCTTGGAAAGGGTTGTTGCTCATTAGTTAAATCCAACTTTCCTTTTAAAACTCAGAGAGACTGTCACATTATTCTGACACTGTAATTTATTCCCCCTTGCCTCTCACCACTCCTCTCCTGCTAGTATTCCTTAGAAACATTTGTCTGCAGCTTTTCTCTTCATTAATTATTCAGTACTATGTCTGGTTTCTCTTAAAAGGTTTGAGGCAGAACTATTAAGTGATCTTTGAATTTGTTTATTCTCTTTAGAAAGTGTTTGGAAAATGTATCTCAAAATGTGACCTTTTGACAATCTCTATTTGACTATTGGATTGTCTGGTTGTTGTATTTTTCAAGACTCAGCCCAGCCTCCCCCCCTTCCTGTCCCCAAAGCCACAAGGAGACATTGGTGAGTTGATAATGCAGTGGACCACAGTGGCTTAGGGACCAAATCACTCATTGGAGTCCCCTGAGCAGGGCGGTACTCGGCTGTCTACACCACTTCCTTGAGCTGGAGGACCGGATAAATTTGAAATTCCTCATTGGAATGCAAGAAGAATCCCTGTGCTTCCCCACCAGCATCATGGCCATTGCCAGTATCAACAATGTTTTAATTCTTTATTCTAGCAGGAGCTAGAGAAAAAGCTTCCCTTGGGAAGAAAAGAATCCTTGATACCCCTGAGTTTGGAGAGTTGCAGAATCATACATTCTCTGGTTTGGGGGGTTTGGGGAAGAGAGGATGGGGCCACAGCGTAGAGGGAAATTTCCTTAATATCTCAATTCCCACAGTTATTTTTTAAGGTTGATTGATGGAGTGTGGGCAAGGAAAATTTCTTCATGATAATTCCCATGATATTATGACATTACAGAAAATTTTTAGAAGACATCTTATGGCCAAAGCTTTAGAATGGTGTTTTATTTTGTAAATTCAACCATTCCCCCCTCAAGTCAATAATCTGACTTTGGACCCCTTTTTTTTTGGAGAATAAAAAGTGCAGAGTTTCTCCTAGAAAGTTGAATGCATTCAGATGAGTGACCAGGCTGTAGACATAGCATCAAAGATGTGGGTTTGATCTCCAACTCATACAAATTAGCCACGGAAATTTAAGGTTAACCAAGTGGAAAAATCGCCAATGTACATAGTGCTATTAGGTGTTGTCAGCATGAAGAATCCTACTTAATAAAATGATAAATCACTTGGAAGTCCTTCACAATCTGGCTCCCACTTACTTTTCCATTCTTATTTCTTATTATTCCCCTTCATTTTCCTGCCATTCTGGTCAAACTGGCCAACCTGTAGTCTACCATAAAGGACATTCATCTCCTTCCCTCCTAACTTTGTAAAAGGGATTTCCCCATACCTGAAACATATTTGCCCCTCATTTCCTCTTCATTACATATAACTTCCTGAAGAACCCAATTCAGGTAATTGCCTCCATGAAGTATTTCCTAATTCCGCCATCACTATAGATATCAATATCCTTTCCCAAAGGACATTTTCTAATTTGTAATACTTCTTGTTATAAGCTTATGATATAAATTAATTATTTGGGACAGCTAGGTGGTACAAGGTATAGAGTACTGGCCTCAGACACTTTATACTTACATTTACTAGCTATGTGACCTTAGGTAAGTCACTTAACCCCATGAAGCTCCCCCCAAAATAAATAAGTTAAAATTTTTAAATTATCATTGCTTTATTTTATATTAATTTAATATATTGCATTTATTTCAATAATAATAAAAGCTAACAATTAAAAATATTTACCTATACCAGGTCCTATGATAGGTACCTTATAATTATTATCTCTTTTGATCCTCATAACCTTGAAAGGTAGATGCAAAAGTATCCTATTCTTATGTATGAAAAAATTGACGCAAAGAAAAGTGAAGTGATTTGCCTGGAGGTCACACACTATAAATGTCTGAGGCAATTGAACTCAGGTTTATATTTTTTTATTTTTTATTATATTTATATTTTTATATTTATGTATATAAATTATCTTTATATAATTTGAACTCAGGTTATTATTATTATTTGTATTACATTCTAGAAAATGCTTTTTATTATTTAGTATTATTCTTTATATTTATTTGTATACATGTTTTATCTCCCCAGCCAAATGAACTCCTAAAAAGTGATTGTTTTATTTCTTTTTTTCTCTTAGATCCCCTGTGTCTTACATACCAGGCTCTTAATATATATATTTGTTGAATTAAATTTAATTAACCATCACCCTCTCCAAGTAATCAAAAGTCAACCAATAATGAATGTTTATTGATTGACCCACTAACAATCTAGCTCACTTCCTAGCAGGGCTGATTTCTCTGGACTTCTTTGGAATCTCCTCTATATTATGGAAGGCGAGTCTTTCCTCACAATAGTCACCCCACTAGTTTTCCTTTGCTTTCTAGCACCCACCAATACTCTTCATTGGCACAATTTTAGCATTTCTTCCAAACAGGGCCACATTACTGCTTTATTTGGAAAATTCTGACTGCTCAAATTCTAATGATACTTGGTCACCAGGCAGAATTTCAAGGAGTGGCAAGGCCACTGCTAATCCTTTTTCCCCCCCTATAAAAATATAACCACATTTCAAAAGGAGTGGGTGGAGAACATGTGCTTTCTGTACTAGAGTAACCTCATTCCAAGGTTTCAATACATATTATTGGCCTGCAGTATTAGAATTTAAGAAGATTTTGACCAAAAAAAAGTCAGATTGGCAATAATGAATAAATTTTTATTAAGGGTAAACTATTTTCCAAGCATGAGAGACAAAAAGATAAAAATAAAACAATCCCTCTTTCAGGATTTACATTTTCTTAAAAGAGACAACATGCACAGAAATAACCAGCCATTCCACTCATACTCACCATCTGAGTTCAGGCCCCCATCATCCCTCACTAGCACCACTGCATTGACCTCCTAACTGGTCTTTAATCTATCCCTCCTCTCTCTCTCCTTCACACCACTGCCAAAATCATTTCCCTTAAGTTTTGGTCTGATCATGTCACTTCCCTACTCAATAAACTTCAGTTGTTCCCTACTTCCACATTGTTCGAATGCCAAATGTATGCTTGTCAAAAAGACTATTTTATAAAGAACTCACACAGAGCATGCACTCACATGAGGGGTCAGAAGAATTGATCCAGGAACACCCTGAAGGTGTCTCTTAAGAACTTTGGAGCTGGCTGTGCAACTTGGGAGACATTGGCACGGGACTGCCCAGCATGGTGTGTCCCCATCAAAGAGGTAGAATTTAAACAACTCAAAGGAAACGTGAGATATGTAGAGAATCCATTCCAGGTGCTCACATGGACTATTTGCACCTGATCTGTTGTAGAGCATTCCGGAGTTTGTATTGATCTGATCAGCCTCAGTTAAATGCACTGTCACTTGTTTCTAACACAATGATGTCATTTTAGTCTTTGTCATAAGGAAGCCAAGAACCAACCATCAACCAATCAACCAATCAACCAACCAACTAACCACCATCCAACAAACTACCACTAGGAACAAATGTCAGTTCATCTCTTTTGACTTTGAAAACCTTTCAAAACTGGCATTATCCTATTGGTATCCTTATAAATTACTTGCCTTCTCTTGGTCTACCAAACTGCCACTTATATCTGAACTATCACCTCAATCGCCTCTTCCTCCTCCCCATTAGTAACCCAGATTCTGTTCTTTGATCCCTCTGCTCTGATTAATCAGCTCTTTCCTAATCTTACCAAAACCAAGCCTAGCCTAGCTTAAACCTTCCTGACTGTTCCCTGCCATGCTGCTCAGCAGGGGCCATCATTTTTTTCATATGTTGTCTTACCCCCATTGAACATAAAGTCTCTAAGGGACAGGTCTCTTTATTTCTTTTTATTTTTATTTACTTCTTTTATTTTTAAATCCCCCCCCCAGCAACATGCAAAAGCAAGTTTCAGCCTTTACTTCCAAAACTTTGAGTTACAATTTCTCTCCTTTCCTCTCACCCTACTCCCCTCATTAAGCAAGTAAGTTTCTTGGTGTAGATTAAAAAATGAAAAACATTACTACAATAATCATGTTGTAAAAGTAAATATAACCCCCCCTTCACAAAAAAGATAACCTCAAGAAAATGAAGTGGGGGGACGGGGAGAAAGGATGCTTCAGTCTGTATTCAGACACCATCAGTTCTGTCTTTGGGATGGATAGCATTCTTTATCATAAGTCCATCAGAGAAATTGCTTCAACATTTTTTCCTATTTTGCTGTTGCTGGCTGTATTCTCCTCAATCCTATTCCACCACCCCCCCACCTTCATTTGTTCAATTCTCTCTCCCCTTCCACCCTGTCCTTCCTCAAAAGCATGTTGAATCTGACTACCTTCTCCCATGATCTTTACTCTCTTCTATCACCTATACCCATCCCCTCCATTCCCCCATCCCCTTTCTCCCATCCCTTTCCTCTCCTCTCCTAAGGAAAACTTTAGGGTAAAATAAATTTCTATATACAATTGAGTGTATATGTTATTCCCTCTTAGAGCTACTGCTTTTTTAAATTTTTTTTATTTATTTAGGGCAATGGGGTTAAGTGACTTGCCCAAAGTGATACAGCTTATTAAATTATTATTAAATTATTAAATGTTTGAGGACACATTTGAACTCAGGTCTTCCTGACTCCAGGGCCGGTGTTCTGCCCACTGTGCTACCTAGCTCCCCTCTGAGCTACTTCTGATGAAAGAAAGGCTCACTCACTCCCCCCTCACCTTCCCTCTCTTCCACTCCATTACAAATTTTATTCTTGCTTCTTTTATGTGAAATAGCTTACCCCATTCTACATTCCCTTTCTCCCAGTACATTCCTTTCTACCCCATTAACTCCATCTTTTTAATATCTTATACCTTCAAATTCACCTCCTTCTTATATCTTGTCTTTATATGTTCCTTCTAACTGCTCTAATAAATGAGTTATCATATGCATCTTCCCATGCATGAATACAAGCAATTCAACATCATTGAGTAAAGGACAGATCCCTTGCTAGCTAGTATTTGTAATTTCAATGCTTAGCACAGTCTCTGACCCATATTTAGTTTTCCCTGGTGGTGTTTATCCTTTGTCCTTAAAGCCCATGACATCAGGGAGGCGATGCCATGACAAGCACATGAATTGGATTTGAGGGGGGGATTGTGCTAAGTCACCAGCCCCACTTTCTCCTTTGGAGTCATCTGGATCCGTGCCCAAATATGAATCAGGATGACTGGAGATGATCCTGGATGTAAGGCAATCCGGGTTAATGACTTGCCCAAAGTCACACAGCTAGGTAATTATTAAATGTCTGAGGACACATTTGAACTCAGGTCCTCCGGACTCCTAATCAATGCTTGTTGACTCTCACAGACTATTTTAGATCTAAGCTTCCCTCCCCATCCACCCCTCTTTATGATGCTTTTTATGGAATGATAAGAAACTACTTTATCCTAACTCAGTCCTCTTTCCTGGTTGACCCTTAATTGCCTTTCTCCAAGGAAAGCATCAATTCATTCTTTCAAACCTCATTTTGCTTCTCCTTCAAAGATCAACCATATTAAGGTTGCAGAATTTCCAACCTACACACTATTGCAAACACTGACATTCGAGTAGAACTTTCAGCTTTAGAAACAAAAGAATAAGATGGATGACTAAATCTTCACTACCTCCCTGAGGAAACTATTAAAACAGAAATAGATAGCTAGCAGAAAGAGAATCAGCAGAGAAAAAAAAATTTCTCCTGCATTTGTTTGCAGTATTCTCCCAAATAGGTATGTATTCAAAGGTGTCATCTCCATCCTCAAAGACTTCTGGGATCCTGGCCACCATCTGAATGGAAAGTGCTTTGGTTGTTACAGTATAATCATTTCCATATGGCTCAGTTGGAAAGGGATATGCTAAAAGAAAAATCAGCACATAAACATAAAAAAGAAAGCTACTCACCAAGGGATCACAGTGAAGACAAGAAGCTAGAAATCAAAGATTGAGACAAATAATAATAATTCCTAGTGTTTATCTAGGAAAGGGAGAGAATTGGAAAAGTTGGATTGAAGCCCACCCCATGAAGCATGCTTGGGGCTGAGAGGACCATTCCAAGGACGATAAACAGTGCTGAGTCTGTACCCTGGCTGCTTCCAATGAGGCATGTGCTCCAGCCTCTCATTCCACCAAAAGTTTTTGGTTGGTTCCCAAGTGACATCTTCTTCTCACCCATGAAGGGAGGCTATGTCAAAGAATATTGACAACAGAGGGAGAGAGAGAGAGAGAGAGAGAGAGAGAGAGAGAGAGAGAGAGAGAGAGAGAATTATAACAGTTGTTCAAAAATGACAGAGACCTTGTCTAGGTGAGCCCGATTCTGGTTATCAAAGCCTTACCTTCCCCTTTCTGCTTTATTTTTATGTCTCTAAGCACAGTTGACTGAACTCAAGATGGAGGTTCATGGCCTTTTTGGCAGTCCCATGAATTCAAAAGGCCAAGTTTTCCTGGACCTTGGTTCTGGTTGTCCAGGAGAAGGTACTGTATAGTCAACACTGAAGGAAAGATTGCTATTGACAAGAGAATGAATCCAAGCCTGAAGAAGACTCACCTTGAAGGAGCTGTTCAGTTGGTGGTGCTAAGGGGAAAGATTAAATGGCTATTTGGCAATCCAACAAAATGTTTCATGTTTTGACTAGCCATGGTGGCACAGACCTGTAATTCCTGCTTCTGGGGAGACTGGGGCCAGTGGATTGCTTTTATTAGGGAACTGCAATGGTCCAATCCAATCCAAGGGTCCATTCCAAGTCAAACAACAATTTTTAATTGGGCAAGCCTTCTGTCAGGGAATCATCAAGCTGACCAAGAAGGGGCAAACTAGTCAGAAAGCTTCCACACTAATTGAGAATTAAGTCAGCCCCTGAGTGGACACTGCACTTTCAGCTGGGGCAAGGTAGACCTAGTCCCAAAACAAAAGAAAACTTTACATTGTGATGATTTAAGTATCACACTCCTGAAAATATATAAGCAGTATGGATTCATGTTTCATATTAATATGATCTTAACAGGTTTTTGTCTTTTTTCTATTTCTTTTTTGTGGATTGAATAATTGCTAAGAAGAGACCCTACTAATCCCTTTTGGTAAGAGCCTGGACATGAGCAATTCCTAAACTTTATTTAAGACATTGTCTCCAGGGTTCTAGTCAGGAGTAGGGATATAATAAGCCAGAGATGATGAAAAATAATATGATCTTTTTCTTTAGAAACCAGGGTCCCCCAGGACTGATCCTGGTCTCCTTAAACTTAAAAATACTGGTCCATTCTTTGGAGAGTGACTCCCACCCACTCATGGCTAGCAAGTATACATATATACATTATCTCCTAGCCTCACAATACTGTAAGGAAGATACAGCAATTATTATTATCCCCATTTTATTAACAAAAGTAGCAATAATAACTTTTATACAACACTTTAAAGTTTAATAAGAACTTTGAGACTTGGAAAAACCTTGTAAGATGGGGATAATAGGTATTATTATCCCCATTTTAATAATAATGATAATGGCTGACATTTATATTGACAATATTTTGTTTGTTATTCACTTATTCACTTTAAAAGGGGACCAATGATATCAAGGGGGATGTCTTGACTTGTGCATGAACTGGTTTTAAATGAGGCAGAGTTGCCCAAATTTGTCAACCTCATACTCTCTTCCAGCGTCATCTAAGTTCACTGGCAAGATAAAAGTCAAAATGACTGATGGTGGCCTAGGTCAGAACCAGTACCAAACATTACACAACACTTGCCTCAGCTGTCCTCATGACTATTGGAACAAGTTGTTCTCATTCAACCATTCCACTGAAGGAAGTCTTCTCATGCTTGGGGTGCACATTCCCCTAGTTCAACTACAGGCTTGAGGCTCAATCTGGTCAAATCCGTCCAGAAAGTTTTACCAGAATGTGTCTTCCATGCATACTACAGTTTCTTGGAACCACAGGTAAAAGTTGGGTGACAATGGACACCAAAGGTGGATGAGCAACTCTGAACACATTGCTTAAAGGTCAGCAAATATTTTATTCAAAAAATCTCAATGACCCTTTTCCCTCCTCCCATTCCAGTAGAAACCCCTTGCAGTCTGGCACCACTGAACTGAAAGTACTCTTTCCAAGGTTTCAAATAAGTTGCTTAGGTCTTCAGTAGAATGACCTTTTCTCAGTTCCCATCCTTCTTAAATTCCTAGAAGCTTTAGACATAATTCCCTACTCCATCTTTCTAGATATTCTATTTTCCTTAGTTTTTTTCCACATTACTTTTCTGGTAATTTCTGGTAGTTTTCACATTTCTTTCTAGATTTTCCTCCTCCCAATCTGATTATTCCTTCTTAATTCCTTTTGCTTATTTATCATTTATGCTCCAACACCTTTGTATGGGAGAACTCCACAACTTTTTTCCTTAAACCTTTTTTTCTGTTCACCATACACTCTAGACTAGTAAAGTCAAACCCAAAAATAAATTGATCTCTCCCTGGACATTGACTTAGAAAACCACAAATTAATTTTATCTATATTGTATTAGTTAGCACAATGAATAGAGTACCAGGTCGGATGTTAGGTAGATATGAGTTCAAATCCTGCCTCTAATGTTTACTTAATGTTTGACTGAGCAAGTCACTTCACCCTATTTACCTTAGTTTCCTCAACTGTAAAATGAGGTGGAGAAGGAAATGGCAAACTACTCCAGTATCTTTGCCAAGAAAATCCCAAATGGAGTCTCACAGATAGCTGGACATGACTGAAATAACTCAACAACAATAAATCTAGGCCCCATCAGAATAATATTCATTTTAATTGGAGATCAACGATGTTCATGAAAAATTTTGCTTTTGTGAAACTGTGCAGCTTTTTCCTAATTAGTAGGAATAATGAATGTCCAAAAGTGATCAGTTGCATTATTTGAATTCTCACTGCAAATTTACCTTGGGCTGGTAATAATTACCATATTTGACATAATTATAACTTCAAATAGTACAAATTTGAATATATTAGACCACCTCAGAGAACTCATTATTGAATTCATTAATTCCTAACTGTATACTTGTAGAAAATATTAAAACTACACGATTGAAAATTATTCATTCCAGTCACTCACTGTGATATCAATTATACCTCCATTGCTGAAATTCCCTTCAAAATATTTACAATATTTGCAAAGTGTTATTGCTTTGTCAGTTGGTCATGTCTGACTGGTCATGATTCCATATGAGATTTTCTTGACAACAGGAGCTATTTGCAATTTCTTTCTCCACCTCATTTTGCAGATAAGGAAACCAAGGTAAAATAAGATTAAATGACTTGTCCAGGTGTCTGGAGATGAATTTGATCTCAGGTCTACTTGACTTGAGGGCCAGACTCCATCTATTGAGCCAACTAGCTGCTCCAAATTACAAATACTAAAACCAGGACTCATAAAAATTATGGGAAAATAAGAGCATCTATGTAGTGGCATAATGAATTTGTTGCTTTTAATTATACTATTGCAAAATGATGTCTTTCAGATATCACATTGATTTAGAATAATAGAATTTAAGTATTAGATTGAATTTAAGGGATTGCCTAACCCAACTTCCTCATTTTACAAATGAGGAAATTGAAGTAAAGAGAGTTTGAGTCCACAACTATTTATTATTATAGGATCTGGTTTTTTAAGCCACTTACCACCCACCTTACCAGTTGTCAAAATCACCTCTCTTTTTTTTTAAGAACTGGTTTCCTCATCTGTAAAAAGGAGGTCCTTTCTAATTGTAAATCTCATGAGCCTGTGACTGACTGACCTTGGATTAAACAGTGAGTAATAATAATAGAGCCTATATTCAAGCTTCTGAATCTCCATTCTGTGACAGCTGTGCTCTCCAGGCAATTTATTACCTAGCATATTCAATGTAGGTAATATTAGCCTTATCATTATTATCATCATACTAGACAAAGAACCTAGGAAGAGGAAACATTCATGGAACCACCTTTATCTTTATTCATTATATAATTTCTGACAAATCTACATATACAATTTCAAGAATTAAACCTGCTTTTATTGATAAGACATTCTTAGCCGTGTGTAAACATGTTTGGGCTCCCTAAAGTGAACACTGGGCAGCTCATCTAAATTATACCTGCCAATACAGTAAATTTTCATTATTGATCCTTTCATTAGCCATGTCTGTTGACCTTTCATGTCTCAGTTTACCCAGTGGTACAATATAGATAATAACACTTCTATTACTATATAATAAGGATACCAGTTAACAGAGACAGCCAAGTGGAGCAGCAGTAGAAAGAGCACTGGAACTGGAGCTGGTAATACATGAGTTCAAATCTGACTTCAGACACTCACTACCTGGTTGCCTCATCTATAAAATGGAGATAACAATAGAGCCTACCTTGAAAGATTGTGGAAGGATCAAATGAGATAATAATTGTGAAGCACATCACAAGATTCCAGGTAAATATTAGGTACTATATAAATGTTATAAGAATAATAATAGTCCATACTTCAAATGATTATTGCAAGAACCAAATTACATCATCATCATCTACATCATCATCACCAATCCCTTTCTACATCAATTTTGGAAAACAATAATAAATCATGTCACCATTGATCTACCTTGTGACATCTGAAAATAAAATACAACCACTATTCATATACATACATATATATATATATATATATATATATATATATATATATATATATATATACATATATTGTCTCTCCTGGCTAGAATGTAAGCTTCTTGGAGTCAGGGACAATTCTGCTTTATGTAGCAAGCATTTAATGAATGTTTTTTTTTCCATTTGTTCAAGCAAGGACTGGCTGGTTGAGCAGGAGAACAGGAAGGGATACATTTGAAAATGAAAATGATTAAAAAACAAAAGCTATCCATCAACATTAAAATTTAAGAAAAGCATAACTAGTGATTTTCACTGATGTTACCCTTCATTATGAGTACGAAGCAATGGTAGGATTTTTATATTGTATTTGACTTTCTCAACCTGATGTTTGTTCATTTTAATATATCACTAAAATTTATTTGGCATTTAACAAGGGACTTGAGAATTGTGATGTGATTCAATATGAATATATGTGTTCTGGTCTCGCTGCTGGGTTGATTTTTTTCATTGTTGAACAATTTTGGCATGAAGGCTTGTCTTCTTTTTACAGTTAATTAATATGTATCTGTGGATTTCTTTCCTCTCAGGGTTTTTGTTGGAGACTATTAGTGGGTTTTAGATTTATGTAGTCTAAAGTCTAATTTTTAAATCTCTTTATACTCTTAGAAGCATAACGTGAATTAATACTATGAATTAATAAATACATTAGAAAATAAATAACAAGCTCAGAATGATTAAAGAGATTTTCTATTAAGATGTTCCAGGGACAAACATTAGGAAGAAACTGAAATGGCTTTCAAAGGAAGTGGAATTAAAGCATGAGTGAGAGTCCCAAATTCTTATGGGGGAGGGGGTTCTGTAGGGGATATGTATAGATTATGAAACCCAAGTCCCAAAACCTGTTCATATGGGATTTTCTCATGCATTGGTGGAGTTCAAAGCCCTATACCTGTATGAGAAGCTTCTTTCTCTCTTTGGACTTTCTTGAGTCTTCAGTCTCTTGGAGTCTCTTGATGTTCTGTGGGTTCTGCAGCTGCTTCTGCCATTTCTGACTTTTCAGCTTCCAGAGAGAAGATGGAGAATCCCCAAACCCACTTCACATATAATAAATGATTTCTCTAGTTTCTTCTCATCTTTTTCCAGTCGTATCTTTATTATAGATTTCCTGTCTTTCTCACTAACAAGAGTACAAATTCATTTTTATCTTCCTTTCAGCATTGATAAGAGCCTGTGTTTGCTGTCCCAGCTAGTAATGCTCTTTAAAAATAAAAAAAATGTTTCTCTTATTAACCAATAATTAGACAACAGCATCAACAATGAGTCCCTAACAGAAGGCTGAGAAAGTGGAAAGGTCTGATTGCTCATAGGGTTAGGGAATAGACCTATAATTAAATTAGTATAGAGAACTCCCACAAGAGGAAACTTTCCCAAACAAAAGGGACCAGCACCTTCTCTGCAAAAATTAGTCTTAGAGAGATGAGAAGGGCTTACCCAGGGCTATAAAGCCATAGGTATAAGGTGCAAGAACTCAGTTCACCTCTCTATCAACTATTCCATGTTGTTTCAAAGGTGATCAAGAAGGAAATAAAGGAAGAAGTGCTATTTCTTCAAAGTTTAAAGAAAGAAGAGGACTTTTATCTTCATTGAGAAGAATTGCAATGTCCTTGACAAAATGCAATCTCCTTGAAGGCAGGGATTATTTGATTTTGGTCCTTTGCCAATGTCCCCCCTCCTAGACTGATTCTTTGTATAGGCAAACTGGGTCATCTTTCACTTCAGTCTTATCTAACCTTTCACAACTAAATGAGCATTACCCCAGATAAACTGAAGCCCAGGATCTAAAAAGATCAACATCTCCTGCTGCATCTAGGCTCATCTCCTTTCACCCTGATCTATGTCTTGCCACTGGACCCAGAGGATTCTGGAAGAGAGATGACTTGGTGTGGGTGGTGACTGCACAGCCCTACCTCACTTCAGTCCAATTCACTTGCAAGTCAGGGCATCACCCTGCTGATGTCACCAATCCTCTTCAAGAACAAAGTATGAACAAAAACAATAGTGCCAATATCTGGCTTTAAGCTGGAGTTTAATAAATGTTTCCTGAATTTAAGTTGAATTTCTATTACATACCTTTATATTTCAGTTGAAATTATTACTATTATTAATACTGGCACATTGTCAGCAACAAGTATATATTGCATTTGGGTTTTTTTGTTTTAGTTTTTTGGGGTTTCTTTTTTAGGTTTTTGCAAGGCAATGGAGTTAAGTGACTTGCCCAAGACCACACAGCTAGGTAATTATTAAGTGTCTGAGGTTGGATTTGAATTCAGGTACTCCTGACTCCAGGGCCGGTGCTCTATCTACTGCGTCACCTAGCTGCCCCTATATATTTGTTTTGCAAAAAAAAAAAAAAAAAAAAACCTGTTCCAAGCACTGGGAATACCAAGAAAACCCAAGAAAGCTGCTATTCTGATGGTGTTCTTGGGTAAATATGAGGTAATCAGAGAAAAAGGTGTTAGTACCAGGGAGGTCTAGGGAAGGTCTCTGACAGAAGGTATACTTTGAGCTGAGCCTTGGTGGAAGCTAGAAAACCTGAGTACAGTGGTGAGCATTCCAGACAGGTATGGTATGGGGGAGAAACAAAGCAAAGGCACAAAGATAAAAGATGGAGTCTCATGTTTGAAGACCAGGCAGGAGACTAACAGCTGGATCCTAGCGTCGGTAAGTATAAAAAGACTAGAAAGATAAAGAGGCATCAGGACATGACCTTTTTTTTTTTTTTTTAGGTTTTGGTTTTTTGGGGGGGGTTTTGGCAAGGCAAACAGGGTTAAGTGGCTTGCCCAAGGCCACACAGCTAGGTAATTATTAAGTGTCTGAGGCCAGATTTGAACCCAGGTACTCCTGACTCCAGGGCCGGTGCTTTATCCACTGTGCCACCTAGCCACCCCTGGACACGAACTTTCAATTTGATTCTAGACCAGAGGTAATAGTCAATGGAGTTTTTGAGCAGGGGTGGCATAGTCAGAACTATACTTTTGGAGAAACACTTGTGAGACAAGGATAGATTGGAGTAGGGAGAGATCTAAGAAAGGGACTTAGGTGACATTGCAATAATCAGGCTAGAGAGGATGAAGACTATTTGAGAGTGGTGGCTATATGAATGGAGAGAAGGGGGCACTTAATAGAGATATTATAGAGGGAGAAATTACAAGATTTGGCAAATAACTGTTTATGTGGGAAAATAAGAGTGATTAGTGGAGGATGTCACCATCTTTGTGAGCCCTTTGGTGCTCTCAACAGTAATAGGAGTGGGGAAGATTTGGGGGTCAGAGATAATTCTGCTTTAAATATGTTTGAGATGTCTATGGAAAATCCACTGTTACATATCTAAAAGGCAGTTAGTTGATTATGTGTAACTTTAACTCGGGCAAGAAACTCAAGCTGAATATATATACATCTGGAAATCGTTTCTGTTGAGAGTTGAAGCTGTGAGAGTTGATGAGATCACCAAAAGAGATTATTTCTGACTCTTTGCGATCTCACTTGGGGTTTTCTTGACAGAGATACTGGAGGGGTTTGCCATTTTCCTTCTCCAGTTCATTTTATGGATGAGAAAACAGAGGCCAACAAGGTGAAGTGACTTGCCTGAGGTCACCCAAACTAGGAGGTGTCTAAAGCTGGATTGAAACTCAGGCTCTGATAAAGCACCGGCCCTGGAGTCAGGAGTACCTGGGTTCAAATCCGGTCTCAGACATTTAATAATTATCTAGCTGTGTGGCCTTGGGCAAGCCACTTAACCCCATTTGCCTTACAAAAAAAAACCTAAAAGAAACTCAGGCTCTTCCTGACTAGCCCAACTTTTATCCACTCTACCATCTTGATTGTATAGACTGTACAGTCCAATGAGAAAAGAAGGCCCAGGTCAGGGTCTTGGGACATACCCGTGGTTGGCAGAAGGGACGGAGAATGAACAAAGGAAGGAGAGGAATGATAGAGAGAGAATCAGAAAAGAGCAGTTCACAAAAACCTAGAAATGAGAGCCTACCCAGGAAAAGAAGGAGATCAAGTGTCCAATATTGCCAAAAGGTCAAAAAGGCTAAGTATTCAGAAAAAGCCACTGGATTTGACAGGTGAGAGATTGTTGGTAACATTAAAGAGAGCAGTTTCTATCAATACAGAGGTCACTATAGATGATAGCTAGTGAGTATGATAGGATCATATGAAGGGTTATTATTTTTAAAGGATGGAGACACAAGTTGGAAGGAACCAAAAGTAGCTATTTGTAAAAAGGGGCAGAAGAAAAATGGAAGCAAACTGCCTTGAGCTCTGCCCACTAAAGACAATCAGTAGCAGAAAGAACCCTGAATTCTTGGTTCAAAGAACCTTCCACTCTACCACCCTTAGGTTTTATCACTGTCACATGACATGTAAAAATGTGAGCTATCATCAACTTCATTAGATACTACTTACTATTCATTAATATTCAATCCATTAAGCATTGTAGGAATTGGAATAGGCACTAGGGATACATTTTTTTTCATTATAAAGGAAACAGAACCAGCCTTCATATTTATATTTATTAAATAATCCTTATTCTTCTATCATTTTCAAAACAATAGCATATAATAAAAATATAATTGGGTCAGGAAAAATAGTTATTTTATTTACTCATTAGGCATATCAAATAATAATTTTTAAATGTTTTAAGTGAATTAGATTAGTTTAATAACTAAAAGAAAGGTCAAGACAATGAGAGTCACATCTGAAATTACAAAAACTAGACTCCTCCAGATTTAAAAAGAAGAGATAGATACAAAAATATCACTCTTTCTGGTTCCTTAAAACTAAAATTGGGGCAGCTTGGGGTGCAGTGGATAGAGCACTGGCCTTGGAGTCAGGAGTACCTGGGTTCAAATCCGACCTCAGACACTTAGTAATTACCTAGCCATGTGGCCTTGGGCAAGCCACTTAACCCCACTGCCTTGAAAAAAAATCTAAAAAAAAAACTAAAATTGTAGGGGTGGCTAGGTGGCTCAGTGGATAGAGCACTAGCCCTGGAGTCAGGAGGACCTGAGTTCAAATCTGACCTCAGACACTTAATAATTACCTAGCTGTGTGGCCTTAGGCAAGCCACTTAACCCCATTGCCTTGCAAAAACCTAAAAAAAAAAAAACCCTAAAATTGTAGAACCCTTATCAGAGAACATGTCCTAGACATGTATTGTAAATATCAGGCTCTCACTTTTGAATACAGAGACAAAAAGTAAAACTACAAACATTTCAGCAACAAGAAAGCTAGTCTGGGTAGAAAGGGGTGGCACAGGACCGTGAAAAGAGCATTAATTCTAGAATAAGAAAACCTGGCTCAGATTCAATCTCTACCACTTGGGTAGGTGACTTACCCTTTCTGGGTTACAGTTTCTTCCACTATGTAATGAAAGGTAGCTACACAGATCCGGCAGAGCTCTGGACCTGGAGTCAGATCCTGAGTTCAAATCTGACCTTTAGACACTTACTAGTTGTGTGACCCTGGGCAAGTCACTTAGCCCTGTTTGCCTCAGTTTCCTCACTTGGAATGAGCTGGAGAAGGAAATGACAAGCCATTCCAGTATCTCTACCAAGAAAACCCCAAATGGGGTCACAAAGAATTGGACATAACTGAACTACAACAAACCTTTCTTACTTTTAAAGAACAAAGCACTTCTTTTGAGAGACACAGTAGACCATGGGTAGATTTAGATAGAGACAATGTATTGATTTTCTTGAGGCAGCTAGGTGACTTGGTGGATATGGCATTGGACCTGATATCAAGAAGACCTGAGTTCAAATCTAGTCTCAGATACTTACCATATATGTAACCCTGGGTTAGTTATTCAAGGGGAAAAGGGGAATACTACTGTAGGTTAGGCATTATGTTGAATGATTCACAAATATTATCTCATTTGATCTTATTTAACCTCCATCTGCCTTCTTCACCTGTAAGATGGGGAAAATAACAGCACCTCTCTATCCACCAAGGCCAATGATTATTTACTCTAATCTATTAATCTATGGAAATTGATAACATAAAACATGCTATGGATTGGAGAATGTTCCAGAATTAAAATTATATACATTTATGCTATAATATCAGTAGCCTCCATGCTTTTGTCTTGTATATTTTGCCCTAAGACATACATTTATGCTATAATATCAGTAGCCTCCATGCTTTTGTCTTGTATATTTTGCCCTAAGACACTGCCTCTCCTGCTTACCCATAATTGAGAATAGGCCTAGATAAAGTCCTGCTTTAGTGGATAGATAAGAATCATTTATAATTAGTATATCAAAGCATCAACCAGAGCAATTATTGACCTGTACTGCCCTGAGTAATTTCATGTGCTATAAGTGATAGTTCTAAAATTCTCAAAAATCATCAGTCTTCTCCAAGGTACACATCCCCCACTGCAATCCTATTGACATTATTCATTTGCTTAGCAAGATCCCCTTTCACTGATATTGTAAAGGTAAACATCATTTCATTTCCTCTGAGAATTATCACAAGTTCTCTATCAGTGAACTTGGAATTAATGAGATTTGCCCAACTAATTTAACAGCTAAATCATTTGTGAATTCACCAAAGAAGCACAACATCTGGAAAAGAAGCACCAGGTGAGTAAATAGCAAATGAAGAAAGCAAAATGGGACCCAAGCGAAGAATTAAAGGTTAAACCCCAATAGGGCAGATGGAGAATGTCCTACATTGTTAAAGGGCATTGTGCTTCTGATTTCTGCAGAAGGTCAAAATTCAACAACCCATTTCTTTGAGAAAACTCAGAATTAGAAGACATATTTGGTTATTACATTGTGTTATTGAATCTCACCTTATCCCTGATACTTGGAAGAAGGAGAAGGGGGAACAGAGGACAAGGGTCAAGAGAAAGCTATCCCGGGCAGCTAGGTAGTGCAGTGGATAGAGCACCAGCCTTGGAGTCAGGAATACCTGGGTTCAAATCCGACCTCAGACACTTAATAATTACCTAGCTGTGTGGCCTTGGGCAAGCCACTTAACCCCATTTGCCTTGCAAAAACCTAAAAAGAGAGAGAGAGAGAGAGAGAGAGAGAGAGAGAGAGAGAGAGAGAGAAAGCTATCCCACATACAAAAATAATATTTATAGCAATGCTTTTTTGTACAAAGCAAAGAAATGAAAAGAAAGTAAGAGGAATATCTAAACAAAGTCTAATCAAAAAAAGCTGTGATGGAATGTCATTGAAGCATCAGAATTCAGAAAAGTTCAACTGGGGAAACATTTTATGAACAGAAGCAGAGTGGAATGGATCAAAGGAATAATGAACAAGGTGACCACACTCATGGAAAGGATAATAACACTGAAAGATTTCCAAATTCTTATCAGTGCAAGCCAGTCTAAAACAATAGAGGACTGCTATCCAAGTGTGCTTTCTGAGTCTTAGAAAAGAGATTTGTGTGGAATAAGGAATACATTTTCTTTCTTCTTTTCTTTCTTTGTACAAACATTTAGTATCTTTTCCTTCCAACACCCTCCCCCAAAAGGCTTATAACAAACATGGATAACCTAACTTAACACGTTCCTATGTAAGTCATTTCCAAATATATCTGTTTCATATTGTCCATGAACTCAATGGCAGGAGATGAGTAGTGTATAAGGGACATCAAGGTATTAATTTGTTTTTCTTTATTCCATTCATTTGTTATAAGGGAGAGTTTTATAGGTGAAGGGGGAGATTTTTTTGGATAATGACACAAAAAATTAAAGAGCATCAATAAAAATGTGAAATAAAATAAACACCAAAGTTTTCCAACTCTGTCTTAACTTCTCTTCATCTTGTATCCTTAAACTCTTTCTACTTCTTTGCATTAACTGCAGCCTGACTTTTCCCTAAGGATCATGTCTGGTGACCCTCTTCACCACTTTTTCCCGTTCTTTCTTTCCGATTCTGGAGGAGGAATTAGAATGCTCTGTATGCCACCACAACTTGCAATTCTTCTTTCTGCCTCCTTCATCCACCAATCCCTCAACCTTTAAATTTCATTTCTTTGGATAAGACCAACTTCTTTTGATCCTCTTTCCTCTGCCTCCTTGGACATTCTCTTTCCTTTCTCAATGACTCAGATATCTGGCTTACCTTACTGGGATACCTCCAGTTATTCACCTTGTCCCCCAGAATTTCAACAGCTTACTCTCAATAAGGTCCTCTTCCAGTGAAGTGTTGATCCTCTGGTCTCACCAGCTCTCAAACTGTTCTACTTCCAAGACCCTGATTCCTGAAATCTCACCTTCTGACCAGTTCCCTATCTTCATCTTTCTCTCCCCTTTAATCTTTCCATAATAGTCACATATAAGATCTCTCTCCCTGTCTCTCTCTCTTTTCTTTATACATAGAGAAGAGAGATTGATATAGATATAGATATATATGCATGTGTCTTCACATGCAAAAAAATAAAACTAAAAACTCTAAACTATAGACTTTGCTTAAAAACCCACATGTGGATGTGTTTGTGGATGTGGATGTGTGTGTGTTTGTGTGTTTGTGTGTATGTATGTATGTATGTAAAACAAAATACATAGGGGTGGCTAGGTGGCACAGTAGATAGAGCACTGGCCCTGGAGTCAGGAGTCCCTGAGTTCAAATCCGACCTCAGACACTTAATAATTACGTAGCTGTGAGGCCTGGGGCAAACCACTTAACCCTATTGCCTTGCAAAAAAGAAAAAAAATACTAAAAAAAAATGTGGCAGAAGATTGTGTGTATTGTCTATATATTAGCAAACACACTATTAATGGGATTCCGGATAAGAAATAATCAGCAAGATATCTTCACCTATTTCAGAACTCACAACCACATTGGTATAACATGAAACTAAACAACTCTCTGATCAATATAAATTGTTAATAGTTCAGAATTCATTTTTATTTTTTCTCAAAAAAGTGTTTTATTTGTTTGTTTTCAATTCTCCATATTCTGCACTCTTAATTTCTTATGAGGAGATTATATGAGTTAGAGATAAGCTATAGTAAAACTGGTTTTCAAACAATCATTGCCAGGTTTCTAATTATGCTTAAAATTTTGCTGACCTAAACAGAGTCTTTGTTTGCTCAATCAATCCCATTCAAACATAAAAGAAAACTCTTTTTTAAGAAAGAACACTTAATTATTAATTTATCGTTACTTATATTTCTAAGAACAAGTATGCTAAACCAAGAACAGTGCTGAAATAGGCCAGGTCCCAATTTCAGGCTATCATTTTGTTTTCATCTGAAAAGTAATGCTGCCCCATCACTGCAAGAGAAAACAAAGGAGAGGTTGGGGCAAGAAAGATGGGAACTTTCCAACTCCACAAGAGTTAGATCTCCTCAGTACATTTTTATGATTTTGTTTTTTCAGCAAGGCAATGGGGTTAAGTGACTTGCCCAAGGCCACACAGCTAGGTAATTATTAAGTGTCTGAGGCCTGATTTGAACCCAGGTACTCCTGACTCCAGGGCCAGTGCTCTATCTGCTGCGCCACCTAGCCACCCCCATTTTCATGATTTGATTGGAAGTTTTGTGAATTTCGCCACCAAAAGACATACCAATATATAAATACCAAAATAGATTTCCAAAGCAAAATAAAAATGAATGCTTCAATTATATTCCCTTTTAAACAATTATGTTGCTTAGATAATCAAGAACAGCCTATTACAAGATTGTCCAATGAAATGAATTGGGTAGGCTTAATCTATCAGCCTTGCATTGAAACATTAGGAGGAAAATGAACATTACAGTCAGTTGCCTAGGGATGGGAGACAAAGACAAATGGCCGGGTTTTCCAAATATGCATTTCTCAGAAATAGCCTCATCGCGTTGTTCATTTCTCCCCAGGCATAGCCTTGGGCTCCACCTCCAGCTCTGATAGGTAATCCCTTAGCTTATCTTGACTAGATTCAAGCCTTTACAACATGCTCCCTTGGCAACGAGCTCCCTCATCTGACTTATCTTCCCCAGGTAGAATGTCAAGCCCTTGAGAGCAGAGGTTACCCTTCTTGTTTGTATCTGAGCCCAGCACATACTGGCTGGTTGACTGGTTGGTTCGTGTCCGTTACTGAAGAAGACCAAACTGGCATCATCATGTTTGAGACAAATGACAGTGTGTCCGACTGTGGCTGATCAGACCAATAAGAGTTCGTGATACAGGCTGGGCACAAATAGTCCATGTGAACACCTGGGCTGGCTTCTCTAAATTTATGTTTACCTCATAAATAAGCATTCAATAAACCAGATTTGTGTGTGTATATATATATATATATATATATATATATATATATATATATATATATATATATGGCAGTAGTGTTCAGTTGTCTGGAAGGGAAGCCAGCCCTATTTGGGGTGTTCATATAGTAATAATAGCTTTAATTTACACAGCACTTGAAGCTTTACAAATCATATTCCCTACAATAAACTCATAACAGGGGTGGTTCTTGTGGAGTTAATCCATTTCCTGACACCCACTTAAAGGCTAGTATTACTGTACAATCTTTATAATATGATTTTACCTTTTCACAGAAACCACAGCAGCCAAGATAGTAATGTAGCGATACTTCCCATTATGTTATTTTCTTGGCTCCTATACATCACCTATACTAATTATTAAGTAAGCTGTCATTCATTATATACTTAAGTTTATTTTTAGTGTCAATCATCATGTGCATAATTGCTGTTACAAACCCTCTACTTTCACTAAATATCTTATTTTAGTTGGTAAATTAGACAGTATTACCTAATGTATTCTATTCAATTCAGCAACAGCTTTCTTTAGCCAAGATCATGGAAGGAGGGAGGTTCCTTGGAGACTTCATGTATTATGGAACAAAGGCATTGAAGTGGGACCCAGAAGATCTGAATTCCAATCTCAGTCCCTACCCTCCACTTAGTAGCCAGGTAAATGTGAATGAATCCTTGCACCTCTCTGGGCCTCAGTCCCCTCATCTGTAAAAGGAGGTTGTCATCCTAAAACCTCATACTCAAGGAGTTATGAAATCAGACTAGTAAAAAATATCACACTACAAATCAGGAGACCTAATCAGATCTAATGGATCTAACTGGAGCTCCACTGCCATGTAATATATAAATATATAACTATACACACACACACATGCACATGTATGTATGTATCTGGTATACATATCATATACATATATCTCTCCAGATTTGGATTGTATACAGTCTTCTTTTTTATTATGGAAATGCTTATTTTATTCTATAAATTAAAATTAAAACAAATCTTAAAAATAAATAAACAAATCAGACCTGGACTTTCACAGGTAGGGAGTTACAGTTGAGGAAATCACCTCATCAATGCAGATTTGCGTTCTAGAGTCTTGAGAGTCATCTAGGACAGAGTGGAGTAGTGATTTGTCAAAGGAAATAAGACCAGCATGTGCCAAAGGTGAGGCTTGTACCCAGACCTTCCTGACTCCAAGGTTACATCCCTCTACATTAAACCATACTGCCTCTCACATTATATCTACATAAAACAAATGACCAAGAACCAGTATGTTAGTTTGAGTGCCATAAAATCAATTGTTTTATAACAAATATAATGGGAATATCTGTAAAAAGTAGTCCCCTTAATGTTTGAAATGTAATAAATTCTAGGGAAAGCTAAGTGGCGTAGTGGATAGAGCACTGTCCCTGGAATCAGGAGGACCTGAGTTCAAATCTGATTTCAGACACTTAATAATTGCCTAGCTATGTGACCTTGGGTAAGTCACTTAACCCCATTGCCTTATATTTTAAAAAAAAGTTTAAAAAAATATAATAGATTCTAAACGGAGAGCTTTCTCTCTTTGCCACAGGTTGGTAGAATGATTTTGTTTATAGGTGATGAATGTGAAGAATATACAATGTTATTTACCCATTAGATTATAAACTTCTTGAAGACAGGGCTAGTTTCATTTCTTTTTTCTTTATTTTACCAGCCACTAACCAAGTGTCTCCCAAGCAATGGTTGCTTAATAAATGTGTATTTCCTGGTTGATTGATAATGTTTAATGGAATGACTTTTTAAACACTTTATGATATTAAGAGAGACAGGTTTGGCTATATTGAGTTGTCATATTCTGTCAACAGCTATAACATGCTGGTGCTTGCCCGCCTTGCTGTGACGCCTCACTGATATGAGAGGGAAAGAAACCTTTTAAGGCTAAAAGACTCCTAAAACAGCCAGACCAACTCCAATAGTCCTGTTTCCAATAAATTAGACTCTGCGATGGAACAATTTCTGCTAAAGGCAAAGAGAAGGAGGCCTTGCACAGCATATCCTTCACTATAATAAACATAATTGGGCAACTCATCCCTCCAGTCCTTTGGTTGGTTGGTGTGGTCCTCTCTGATAGTGAAGGGCTAGTAGTATGTTGACATTTAAAATAATGATGATGGGGCAGCTAGGTAGCACAGTGGTTAGAGCACCAGCCCTGGAGTCAGGAGTACCTGGGTTCAAATCAGGCCTCAGACACTTAATAATGACTTGGGCAAGTCACTTAACCCCATTGCCTTGCAAAAACCTAAAAAGTAAAATAAAATAATGATGAGATGCTTTTGCTTCTGAATGGCAATATACTGATTCCATCAAACCCTAGGGAAAAAACAGAGCTTCCTAAATGAAATCTAGGATCATTGAGAAGAATTTAGTCTAATTACCCATTCTCCAAGTAGATGGAGAATGCCTATGGTTCTGAATAGAATATGAAACTGGCCGGGCAACCCAAAGGGCTGGTCCAATGAGCTAGGCCTAAAATAGAATAGGAAAAGAGAGCACATTGGGGAACCTTTGAGAAATTGTGCGGTGCCTTTCAGAACCTGCAGATTCTCCCTGAACCAAAAAGCCATCTTTTTAAGGTCCTTCCAGTGAAGCTGTAAAGGTTAAAAACCATGACATACTACAGTCTGTGAAGAATTAAAATTGAGCCAAAGGAGAATGGAGAGGTGCATCATGGTCACAAACAGGCAGAATATGGCAGCCATCAAAGAATTGCGCAGAAAAAAATGGTGCATAGTAAATCATCCTAAAAATGTGTGATCAGAAGTGGAAGTGGACCCATACTGCAGTGAGAGCTAGGGAGGACCAATAGTTGACATGCTGCATTGGTATCCTGTAGCACCCAGACATATAGAAGAAGATGCTCAGTGCAGGGTAATTGTAGAAATACAAGGAGAAAAATTAAGGAAACTATAGGTGGCACAGAATTAAAATGGATTGCAATCTATAGCCCTGCACAGAAGATCCAAAGCCAGTAAAAGTAAATAATCAGAAGTAAAAATAATGTTAGGATTAATACCATAAAAGAATTCATTTAATTTGAGTATCAAATAGATTTTTCCATCAGTGAAGGAAATATTGAGTTTTTCTTTCATTTGTTGCTGTGGTTTAGTAATGTCTAATTCTTCATGAGCCCATTTGGGGTTTTCTTGGCAAAGATAATTGGAGTGGTTGGCCATTTCCTTCTCCAGTAGATTAAGGCAAACAGAATGAGAGACATAGCCAGTGCATTTTGGAAACCAGATGTGAATTCACAAAGCTGAGTTTTCCTGACTCTAAATCTGCTACTCCATCTATCCAGATGCCCCTTATACTTTTATTCATATATCTGTTTAGATATAAACATATAGATTATAGATATATAATTTTATATGTATAAATACATATGTATGAGAGAGAGAGAGAGAGAGAGAGAGAGAGAGAGAGAGAGAGAGAGAGAGAGAGAGAGAGAGAGGGAGAGAGAGAGAGAGAGAGAGAGGGAGAGGGAGAGGGAGAGAGAGAGAGAGGGAGAGGGAGAGAGCATGTGTTGTTGTTTGTGTTGTTTGTCCTTGGTTCTCGAAGACCTTGACACCAGGGAGGTGATGCCATGACAAACACATGAATTGGATTTGAATGAGGGGGTTTATGCTAAGTCCCCAGCCTCACTTTCTCCTCCAGAGCCATCTGGGTCCAGGGGCCAGATGTGAATCAGGTTGACTGGAAATGGGCCTGCTTAGGAGTTAATCAGGGTTAAGTGACTTGCCCAAGGCTGCAGATTTGAACTCAGGTCCTCCTCATTCTGGGGCTGTTGCTCTTTTCCCCCAACTGCCTTTACGTTCATATGTATTCACACACATATCAAGGCATATGGGTGCTTATATATGCATATAAAATATATATTTGTGTAAGCATGTATTTATCTATGTGTATGTTTTCTTTCATTACCCTCCTGGGTCTGCAAGACATACTAAAAATGTATCAACCAATCAAAACTCATCTAGTAAGCACCTACTATGAAAAAAGTCACTGTTCTAAGTGCTAGGGATACAAAAAGAGACAAGTCAGTCCCTGTCTTCAAGGAGTTTGCAATCTAATTGCAAACAAATTTATACAAAGCAAGCTAAATTCTACAAAGTAAAGAGAATTCAGAGTGAAGGTACTAGAATTAAGAAGGCTAAGCTTCCTCCTTAAATCTTCCAAAAATAAATTCTGGGCTGACAATATCTCTATTCATCATGGAATGTTATCCTTTCCCCATTTGTTTTGGCTTGTACTGAGCCAGAGCCAACTCCATGGGTATGGGATGTCACCACCAAAAGTTCCCCACAGTGTTTAAGCTCTGTTGCCATGAAGGAAGATTTTTATCATGCTCTTTTTGTTGACTAGACAAAGTAGAAAGGGATTTCCAAGTTAAGGTAGTCTTTATTTTCTAATTTAATGTATGATCATCTTACTCTCCAGGTTATAAAACTCCCCAGCTAAGAACATTGTCTTTTTTTTTAAATGAGCAAGGGAAGTAATTGCAGCTTTTTTTCAGATGTTTACTCTACATAATAAGGACCAGATTGGACAAGAAATGTGTTAGTGGCCCCAGGCCAATTGGGAGATTTACACAACAACATTGCAAAGGCTGACACAATGGTCCCTAATCAGTGGGAGGGGGGTTGGGGTGGGATGGGGGCGGTTCTGAATTTGCTTTGAAACTGAACTTCCATTCCATTTGTAAATATGTGTGTGGGACATCAAAGACCCAGTTCATTCATCTGCTTTTCACCAAGCAGGCTGTAATCCGACCTCCCCAGGAAAAACAACCACTCAGTTTGGTTAGAGACTCAGTGGCCTTCACTCCATGGTCGGTTGATCTCACCGTTTTTTGTTTATTTGCAGAAAGCCAGGTCTGAAGGAATCCCTAATGAATGTGTGATGTATTCCTCTCTCATCCAGCTCCATCTTTGACATGATCATTCCTATCTAATTTGCCAAGAAAAACAACAGAACCCAATAGACCAAGCATAAGTCATGGCTCGATGAAGCCACTGGCGGGTGACATTCACCTGGAGAGATTTGGAGATTTGGTTATTTTTGGGCACCTTTAGAATCCATCATCCTTGGGATTTTTAAGATTTCAAAATCTGGGACATCCCAGGGTCCAACTATTTCTTTGTCCCTAATCAATACGGTTACTTATTAAGAATGTAAATAACACAATATGTCATCTTCTTGGCATGAAACTAAAAGGATGCCCCCTCCCAAAAAAGTCAAAGAGATCAACCCTTTGGGTTGATTTTGAAATACCTTTTGTCCCATTAAATTATCTAAGTCAGATCCCTCTGTTCTCTGCTCTGCCAGAAGTCAAATTCTTAGTTCATTCAGCTGCTGCCTCCCACAATCTCACATTCCTTTTTAGTATGAACTCACCCCATTCTTGCCCTAAGCAACTCCCCCCCCAAACTGTTCTTTAATGTTATTCTAATTTAGCTCAAACAAAATTCCTAGAGAAGGAATTTGAGACAAAGCCAGCACCTTTCCTTTTTAAAGTCCACAGTAGAGCCATGTCTGTTTACCATGTTTTTGTAGAATTGCTAGTGATGTATACAGGAATGCTTTATCCACACACACACACACACATATATAAATGTATATAAATATAATAAATATATTATATAATATATTATATATTGTATATTGACAATTTATATAATATAAAATATAATAAACAAAAATATCAATATATAATATAAATAAATATAGGTATATAAAGATATGTGTGTATAGGCATGTTTATGTGTGTAGAGATGCACACATGTGTGCATATCCATGTATAAATATACAAAAATATATGTGTGAGATGTATGCAAAAGAAAAAAACAGAGCCAACTCTAGCACATAAAACTAACAGCCTAAGGAATCATATGATTTTTCAATAATGGTGAATATGAAGATACAAAATTAATCCTTAGTCTCATGGGACCATTTAAAAACCAGTCGAGAAAATAAATGGGGAAAAATGTCTAATTCCACAAAGGCAAATATGAACATTGTACAAATTTAAATCTCCTCACTAGGAAACATATTCAATATTATACCAAGAGCTTTGAAGAGTGACTAAGCATCAGTAGATAAATACTGACAAATGCTCTTGACAGATGGAGCCCTTGACATATCTATCATCTGCGCACTGATCACTTTTGCTTGCAAGGTGCCTGTATTTTTACAATAACAGTCTATACCAAAGGGCATCAGAGGAATCTTAGAAAAGTCATTAAGAGCAGAAATAGCAAAAGATAGCAGATAAGCAAATGTTCTTCCAATTTTTGAAATTATCGAAAATGAGTAGATTCCAAAAAATACAGAGGCATCACTGTCAAATTTCTGGCAAGAATGGCTCAAGAAATGGGTGGTGAACTTTTGCAAAATAATGTAGTGGTCATTAAAGAGCCAGAATGTGTTCACTAAGAACGAGTTGGGCTGGCCAAGCTTCATTTCCTCTGGTAACAGGATTAGGAGATCCAGGAAAAGGAACTAGCTGGCATCTCTTGGTTTCAGCAGGTCATTTGACAGCATTTCTCACAGATTCTACAGTTTGGAACAGGGGTGGGCTGGTAAATGCTTAGCAGGCTCTTTGGGGAAAGAACCGATGCCAAGACACACTTCTAAATTTAATCTGTGTTATCATCATTTCCTCAATCACCTTCTGAAATCTAGACAATCAACAAAACGATAAATCAAGCCCTGATTTGTGGCATTCATTGATTTCCAAGGTGTAAAAGTTCACACTGAAAATTTAACAGTTGATTCTCCCCTTGAGCTGGCTCCATCACACTGGTTTGGATCTCAGCATAATTAGGTCAATTCATAGGCAGTTGATTAATCATAGTCAGTGTTGATTAATGGAGCTATATCAGCCTGTATGCTCTCTTCTCTCCTAATTTTCCTATTTCTTTAAAGGGCACCACCACCCAACTAGTCACCCAGGTTCACAAGCTCCAAATTATCTTTAATTCTTCACGCTCTCACCTCCTCCATAGACAACTGTTGATGTCAGCTGTACAATGTCTGTCCTATTCATCTTCTTTTCTCTACCCACACAACTACCGGTCTAGGCACCCATGTGGTACAAGAGGTAGACTATTGGATCTGGAGTCAGAAACACCTGAGTTCAAATTCAGCCTCAGTCACATACTTTAGTAATATACCTCTTGGGGTGGCTAGGTGGATAGAGTGCCGGCCCTGGAGTCAGTGGGACCTGAGTTCAAACCCAGCCTCAGACACCTAATAATTACCTAGCTGTGTGGCCTTGGGCAAGTCACTTAACCCCATTGCCTTGCCAAAACCTAAAAAAAAAAAATCTAAGTACTATAACTCTTAAGAAGTCACTTAATTGCTCTGTACCTCAATTTTCTCATCTATAAAATGAGGATAATAATGTTGTTCATCCTTCATTTCAAAGAGGACCGATGGCATCATGAGGAAATGCCTTGACTTGGCTGTGAATTGGATTTAAATGAGCCAGAATTACACAAGACATCAACTTTACTTTCTCTTCCCAGAATCATCAAAGTCCAGAAGCAAGGCAAAAGTCAAGAAGACTGGCAATGGCCTAGATGCAACGGATGACTTTGGAATCTTCTAAGCCTACTTCAGACACTTTCATCACTGTTGAAACAAACCGTTCCCTTAAGTCCATTCCACCAGAAGTCTTTACATGTTGGGGCATACATCCCCCTCCCTCACAGCCATGTTTTAGATCTGTTGATTCCCCTTAAACTGGTTTAGTCCATCTGCTGAGATGATTCTGCCCATGTGAGGCATATGGATATTAGGGAGGATCAACACCTCAGGTGTGTGAGGTGTCTACCTGTACCTCCAAGAAGCTGTAGTATGCGCATTGATAATAATAGTACCTACCTCAGAGGATCCTGGTGAGGCTCAAAAGAGATATTTATAAAGTGTTTTGAAAACCTTAAGACCCTATATAAATGAAGCACTATTATTATTAGTTTAAACCCTTGTCAACAATGAGCCTGGATGATTACTGTCGCCTCCTGAGGGAATCATCTACACAACCTCTGTCTTCAACAAACCATTCTTCCCACCTAAACAACAAATTGATCTTCTAAAAAATCACAGACCAGACTCTTGTCTCTCCATTTTTCAAGAAAATTTAGTAGCTCCCTAGTGCCTAGGATTAAATATGATTTCTTCTGGCATTTAAAGCCTTTCACAATAAGACTCCAGACTATTTTTCCAGAATGATAAATTTTTAAAAAGCAATACCAGGAACTAATAACAAATACCTCCCTCCTCTCACACATTTCCTGTTCCAGCAAAACTCACCCATGAGTATTTCCCATTCACTATACACCCCCTCCTTCCTTTTGACCTCGTCCTTCTCTCCCCTCCTCCTTCATTTCCTACTTCATTTCAGCACCTCCTCCTACAGGAGGTTTTCCCTGGTTTCCTTAACTGTGAGTGTTCCCCCAAAAGCCACTTTGATTTATTTATTTATTGCAAAATTCTTCATTCTGTCATCTAACAGGATGTATCCTTGTTAACTTTGTGCTATTTACAGAGGTGTAAACATGCTAGATCTGTCCTTGTCAGGTACTGACAAAAGTATTGAAGAGAATAGAGCCGTGTGACATGTCACTAGAGATTATTCTCCAAAGTTCAATTTCCAATCCAAATTTAATAAGGATTTATTAAGTATTTGCTATGTATTATGTAGGGACATCAGGTGGCCCAGTTGATAGATCTTGGTGCAGGAAGACTTATCTTCATGAGTTAAAATACAGCCTCAGATGTGGACAAGTCACTTTGTATTTAATCTGTATATTTGTATATTTTTATGTATTTTATATCTTTATACCTATCATATGTTTTTATAACTGCATACGTCATCCTTTTTTAAAATAAATCTTTAAATTTATTTTTGCAACGACATGCAAGGGTAATTTTCATCATTCATTTTTTGGGAAGGTTTTTGAGCTCCACACCTTTCTCCCTCTCTCCTGTCTCTCCCCCCTCCCACGTAATCTATTCTAGGTTATATACATACATGTCATCCTTGATCATTCCCACCCCATTCCACAATATAAGATATCTGAAGGCACGAGTTAGCTCACTTTTGTCTTTCTTCCTTTAGGACCTAGTATAGCACATGATATTTCTTGTTGTTGCTGCTGTTGGATCATTTCAATCATGCCCATTTCTTTGTGACCCCATTTAGGGTTTTCTTAGCAAGGGTACTGGAGTGATTTGCCACTTCCTTCCCCAGACCATTTTACAGATGAGGAAACTAAGGCAAACAAGTGACTTGTCCCGTGTCACCCAGCTAGCATCTAAGGCTGTATTTTAACTCATAAAGATGAGTCTTCCTCCACCAAGATCTATCAACTGGGCCACCTGATTTCCCTACATAATACATAGCAAATATTTAATAAATCCTTATTAAATTTGGATTTAAAATTGAACTTTGGAGAATAATCTCTAGTGACATGTCACATGGCTCTATTCGTTCCAATATTTTTGTCAAAACCTGACAAGGACAGATCTAGCATGTTTACAAATCTGTAAATAACACAAAGCTAACAAGGATACATCCTGTTAGATGACAGAATCAAGAATCTTACAATCTGTAATAGAGGTTGACACACTACTGCCTATGGGTCATGTTCCATCTGCTGCCTCTTTCTGAGACCTTCAATATTTTTTACACTTTTAAATACACTAAAATTTTATTTTAAAATGTTAAAACCATTCTTTTCTTCAAGGGTCATACAAATATAGGCAGGGGTATGGATTTGAACTTTAGGTAGCAGTTTGCTGACCCCTGGTTTAAAATAATGGATTCATAAAGGTTGCATTTAAAAATTTTTTAAATGTTTCATTTTCAGTCTTTTTTTTGAACACTACAATCAGTTGTAAATAATCTCTCTCAAAAGAACAACTGACTTTCCAGAAAAATAAATAAAATTTACCCATGTTATACTTTTAAAGGTAATCTGTCTTATCAACTCCTCTCTTAAGTTTATTCAATTAAGGAAATGATAAATCAAGCCTAGATTTCCTAATTTGCTGATTTCTAAGGCTCTTATTTAATTAACAATAATAAAAAATTATAATTTAATAATCAATTTGCTCTAATAGATCTCTGCCCTCTCCCCAAGTATCCCTCCTTTAACCAAAAAAAAGACAATAACAAAATAAAAAATGGTAAGTAAAATCAACTGACAAAATAATAATGTCTAACAATATATATGGCAGTTCTGACCTAGCAGTCATCACCTAACAATTCTCTAACTAGAGGTTCTGAGTGGGTCTAAAAAGATTATATTTCTCCTTTCTATATTTTAAGTGTAGTAATTCCTTCTATAGTTCTTAAATATACAGTCTCCTCAGGGTAGGCATTTCCTCCACCAGTGCAGATGGCAACCTAACCATACCTTCTCATCCTCTGTGATTGATGATCATACATATTTTTCACCAGAATCCTACCATTTACTCAAAATCACAGAGGCCTTCTTTTAGGTCTTTTTGTATTTCCTGGGTACCAGGGCAGTGCTCAAACTGTCTACCTATTATTCCCTGTCTACCTATTTTTCCAATCCTACATTTCCTCAGTGATATCTTTTATATCCTTTGTTCTCTGTAGGTCATTGAATGCTACAGTCTATTTATTTCCACTATACATCGCTCCATTGCCCTTTAGCAATGCAATTTTCTTTGTATCTTTTATAGCTTTTATATCCCCTGAAACTTTGACTCCTCCATGATCATGATTATCCAAATATGTAGCATGACAGCAAAAACATTTTTGTTTAAGAAAATGGGCAATTATATGAACACAAGTATATAACACTTTTCACACAAGAAAGACAGATGTAAATAGAGAAATATTCATTGCTTATGGGTAGGCTGAGCCAATATAATAAAAATGAAAATGCTAGCTAAATTAATTTACTTATTCAGGGTCATATCAATCAAACTATCAAAGAATTATGTTATAGAGGTAGAAAAAATTATGACTGAATTATTCTAGAGGAACAAAAGGTCAAGACTATCAAAGGAGTAAATGAAGAGGGAAGAAGGCTTGGTAGCACCAGATCTCAGACTCTACCACAGAGCCATAATCATCTAAACAATCTGGTACTGGATAAGAAATAGAATGTTTGATCATTGGCCTAGATTAAATACATAATATATAGAAGTAAATGAGTATAATAACCTAGTGTTTGAAAAACCCCCAAATCCCAGCTATTACAGGGAAGATTAGTTAGTCGATTGGTATTCTTTGTGTTCAAAGAAAATCAAAATGATATCACTATGTAGGAATTCTCTATTTGACAAAACCTGCTGGGAGAACTGAAAAGCAATCTGGCAGAAACTAAGGATAGACTAACATCTTACAACATAAATCACAATAACCTCAAGAATCATAAAAGATCTAGACACGAACAATGAGAAAGTAAACAAATTAGGGGAGCATTGAAGAAAATATCTATCAAATCTATAGAGAAAGAGGAACTGTTTAAGACCAAACAAGTAAAAAAAAATGTTCACAGGAAGTAAAATTGATAAATATAATTACCTAAAATTTTAAAGTTTTTACACAAATGTAACCAATGCAGCCAAAAATCAGAAAATAGCAGAAAACTGGGGGGGGGGGGATTGCAACAAATTACTCTGATAAAAGTCTCATTTCTTAAGTGAATGGAGAACTTTACAAGTTTTATAAGGAAATATATAAAAATTAAGAGCTCTTAGCCTATTAGTAAATAGTCAAAGGATACAAAGCAGGCAGTTTCCTGGAGAAGAAATCTAAGCTATCAAAAGTCATATAAAATAACTAAATCACTAATATTTAGATAAATGTAAATTTAAAGAATTATCATACTTATAAGTTTGGCTAAGATGACAGAAAAGGAAAATGACAAAAATATATCATGGAAAAATAGGTTTTTAATGCACAGATGGAAAGGTGAACTAGTCCAACCATTCTGGAAAATAATTTGGAACTAAGTTATCAGACTGAGAACACTCTCTGATCGAATAATACTATTACTAGGTCTCAAAGAGATTTTTTTTTTAAAGGAGAAAGAACTTATTTGATCAAAAGTATCTATCACAATTCTTATCGTGGTGGCAAAGAATTAGATATCCTAAAAACTGGAAAGTGGCTGAACAAATTATAGTTTATGATTACGATGAAATGTTATTATAGTGCTAGGAAGGATGAAGGGGATGGTTTCAGAAAAAAACTGAGAAAGCTTAAATTAATTAATTCAGAGTGAAGTGAGCAGATCTAGGAAAACACTATATAGTAGCAGCAATATTGTAAAGATAATCAACTGTGAAAGATTTGGTAAGTCTCTTTGATGCAATGATTCACCATAACTCCAAAGAACTTATAATATAAAATGCTGTCCACCTACAGAGAGAGAACTGATGGAATCACAGTTCAGATTGAAGCATTTTTTCTTTATTAATTTTTCATGCTCTTTTCAGTTTATGATTAATGCAGAAATATATTTTACATGACCTCTTTTACATAATGGATATTGTATTTCATACCTTTTCAATGGGTGGGAGAGGGTAGAGAGAGGTAGAGAAATTTGGAACTGAAAATAAAAATACAATTTAAGAAACACTTTAATTAAAAGAGTGCAAGTATGTTGAAAACACAGCATAATTTCCTAAATGAAGAATTTCATAGTGTTTCAACGATTTTCTTCCTCTACACAATTATGGACGTAGTTCATTGTCTATCTGCAGTGCCTGTCCTAAGCATACATAAAGAGAGATGATATTATTTATGATGATATTACTCAATTAAACTCGCTCTCTTCAACATTAACATTGATCCCTTAATTCTACTATGAAACCAATGGCCTTTTCTCAGTCCTCATCCAAAATTAACTATACCATTCTCTTGGATATGGAATCTTCTCTTGGCTTCTGAGGCTCTAGCTCTTGGTTTTCCTTCTACTAATATGAATTGTCCTTCTAAGTCTTCTTTTCTGGGTCATGATTTGACTCCAGTTCTCTAAGTGAGAGTCACAAACACACACACACACACACACACACACACACACAGAACCCTCCCCACACCCCAACCCAAAACTATGTTCCAGGACCTTTTCTTGTTCTACACTCTCCTTTGATGATCTCATTCAAATCCCCCCTTGGGTTCTTTTTATCATCTCTACATATATGAATCTATATGTCCAAATGTGTTCCCTCTTCTGATCTGGGCTTCTATATCACCAGTTGTCTGTTGATCATTTAATCATCTCATGATCCACATGTCCAAAATAGAACTCATTATCTTCATCCCTTTGTCTACTTACCCCCCCTTCACCACATTTCCTTATTTCTCTTGAGCATTACCACTATCCTGTCAATAATCCAGGTTCACAAAATGAGCCATTCTTAACCCTTCCTTTCCCCTCAAATCATATCTAGATGGTCAGCTGTCAATTCTTGCTAATTCTGTCTTCCCAACATTTCTCACACACATCCATCCCCTTTGTCTTCCTTCACAGGTTTACCAAAGTAGCTAAGGTCTTCATGACCTCTCAGTATACTAGTGTCTTAATTGGTAACTTCCCTTACTTTGGCAGTATATTTTCCAGGGATGTGTACATTGATGATGAGGTTGATGTACATATTGCCAGAGCTAGCTTAGTGTTTGGGAGGCTCCAAAAGAAGTACAAGAGAGAAGAGGTATTATTAGACTGTCCACCAAAACTCTATGGAGTTGTGCTGATCTTACTGTTGTATGCCTGTGAAACCTGGACAAGTCTACCACCTGAAATGTCTTAGAAAGATTACGAAGATAACCTGGCAAGATAAGGTACAGGACAACGAGGTGCTTGATCAAGCCAACTGTTATAGAGTTATATTCTATCATAGATTGCACAATGCTGATGGGTGGGCCACATTATACAAATATAAAACATACATTTACCTATAAGACTATTTTATAGAGAGCTCTCACAAGACAAGTGCTCACATGGAGGCCCCAAAGATAATCTCAAAGTCTCTCTAAAGAACTTTAACATCAATTGTAGAGCAGCTAGGTGGCACAGTGAATAGAGCACTGGCCCTGGAGTCAGGAGGACCTGAGTTCAAATCCCACCTCAGTCATTTAATAAATACCTAACTGTGTGACCTTGGGCAAGCCACTTTATCCCATTGCCTTGCAAACACAACAAAAAAAAAAAAAACCAGCCCATCAATTGTGAGACATGGGTGATACTGGCACAGGGCTATATGTGACCTTGAACAAATCACCTTACCCTGATTGTCTCACATCCAAGGCCATCTCCAGTCATCCTGATTCATATCTGGCCCCTGGACCCAGATGGTGCTGGAGGAGAAAGGGAGGCTGGGGATTTGGCATAGCATCCCCTCACTCAAATCAAATTTATGTACTTGTCATGGCATCACCTCCCTGATGTCAGAGTTTTCCTTGAGAACTAAGGACAAACATCATCATTACCTTCTTGAAATATTTGTCTTGATGCAACATCCACAAGAACAGATCGGCTCAGATTCCACCTTCAATAAGAAGCCTTCCTTAATCCCTTAAGTTATTAACTATTTTATATTTACCTACCATGAACAGTGTTGTATCTCTCCAGTAGAATGTAAACTGATCCTTTTAACATTTTTTCTTTGTGTCTCCAGAGTCTGGATTAAAGGTATTTAATAAATGAATTAAATGTATGGAGGGGATAGAGGGCTAGGAAAGTAAATTGAAGCAGTTTATAGTGTGGATAGAAAGGGGAAAAAAGATTAATGAATGTGATAGAATTAGACTTAGTAGAATTTGACAATTGATTAGAAGTATAGAATAAAGGAGAGGGAAAAGTCAAAGAGGTTCCAAAGTTTCATGACTCGATAATTAGGAAAAGGGTAGAAGAAAATGAGTTCACTTTTGATCAAGTTGAAATTAGAATGTCTGTGCAACATTTATTCAGGTGAAAATGCCCAGTAGATTATTGAAAATACAAGGCTGGAAGATTGGGGAAATGTTGGAAGGAAGGAAGGAAGGAAGGAAGGAAGGAAGGAAGGAAGGAAGGAAGGAGGGAGAGAGGAGGGAGAGAGGAGTGAGGGAGGGAGGGAGGAAGGAAGGGAGGAAGGAAGGGAGGAAGGAAGGAAGGAAGGAAGGGAGGGAGGAAGGAAGGAAGGAAGGAAGAAAGGAAGGAGGGAGAGAGGAGGGAGAGAGGAGTGAGGGAGGGAGGGAGGGAGGGAGGGAGGGAGGAAGGAAGGAAGGAAGGGAGGGAGGGAGGGAAGGAGGGAGGGAGGGAGGAAGGAAGGAAGGAAGGAAGGAAGGAAGGAAGGAAGGAAGGAAGGAAGGAAGGAAGGAAGGAAGGAGGGAGGGAGGGAGGGAGAGAGGAGGGAGGGAGGGAGGGAGGAAGAAAAGAAGGAAGGAAGGAAGGAAGGAAGGAAGGAAGGAAGGAAGGAAGGAAGGAAGGAAGGAAGGAAGGAAGGAAGGAAGGAAGGAAGGAAGGAAGGAAGGAAGGAAGGAGAGAAGGAGAGGGGGAAGAAGGGAGGGAAGGAAAGGTTAGAAGGAGGGAAGGAAGGAAGGAGGGAAGGAGGCCCCTCAGACTCCAGGTGCCAGCACCCTGTGAAAACTGACTTGATATAACTTGTTCTGCTTGTATTATTCCAATGCCATCTTATACTTGAATGTCAGTGGCTACCGCCACATTCTCTTGATCCATTAATCAAATCCATTTCAGATGTTTCAGGAAAACATTGTTTGTGCAGTCACCAAGCAGCCCTATTGGAATCTAAAAGATTAATGACGGGCTTTCTTCTGGTTTTATTGGGTTTCACAGCCACTAGGACTGTAAGCTCTTCGTTGTTAGATGATAGGGCAATGAATGGCTATACTCCAGACAACAGCTGGGTCACTGTTACTTAAGACAATCTCACTTTCTTGTTGTTCATTGCCATGTTTCCAAAGATACATCCAAAGGAAAAGGGGGGGAGGAGGCATTGTTCACTTGGTGGAAGTTTCTGCTTAGTCAGAATGAATTTACTTAAAAAGTTTGGAGTGGGTCTTTCCTTCTGAAAAAACAGTGATCTTACCCTGGGTTTTCTATGACATCAAGTTAGAACAGGTATGAGAGCAGTAGAGGTACACTGCTAGTTAGAGAACAAAAACCCTTTTCTGCGGGTAATTTAAGGCCATGCCTAGTGAATAGCAAATCAACCTTTCAAGAAGATTGGTAGATTATTAATCATAGAGCCATATCTGGTCAGTGTGACGGGCCGTCAAAACATTTGTTTTAGCCAAAACACATAATTTGTAACTAGTGGATGTAGCCCATAAGGCAGTCAGTATTATTGTCTCATTGTTGATGAATAAGTTGACAGATTTAAAACAAAACCCTCACCACAGGCCCACATCTAAGCTTTTCAACAGGAAGATAAGCTGTTAAACAGAATAAAAACAAATGTGGGGCCAATGGGGCCTTACCCCAGAGTGCCAACATCCAATAAGTCACATTTCTGCACCTCCACTAAAGTCCCCCTAGCACTGTGTTGTGTGACTGACCCCAGGACCACCACACCAAAGGTTCTGACATCCTGGCACCCTTATTCAGGGATCCATCTGAAAGTGTGAAGACGAAGGCTCTCTAGGGATTAGATGGTCTATATAACTTCCGGTCCTCCCCATCCTTACCCGCAAATGAATTTGTCCCGAGCTCAATTATGACTAAAGGTCCTTGTGACTTCTTTTTTTAGAATTTTTATTTTATTTTTATACTTTGAATAGTACATTGAATAGAATTTTCCAATTACATGTAATGATAGTTTTCAACTTTAATTTTTGTAAGATTTTGAGTTCCAACCTTTTCTCTCTCCCTCACTCCCTTCACTCCTCCCTCCCCAAAACAACAAGCTATCTAACAATTATAAATATGCAATCCTGTTAAACATATTTTCACATTAATCATATAATGAAAGAAGAATCAGAACAAAAGGGGAAAACCATGAGAAAAGAAAAATTAAAAAACAAAAAAAGTGTATTTTCACTTCAATTTGCTTCAATTTGCTTTCAGACTCCATAGCTCTTTTTTTGTGGATGTGGTTAGCATTTTCCAACATTGTATTGCTGAGAAGCTTACCACTGTACAATGGTGTTGGTCCTGTGTACAATGATCTCCTAGTTCTAAGTGTGAAGAATAAAAAGATGCAATAAGACCTAAACTATGCCATCAAGGACTTATGAGTTAAAAGAAAGTAATAGCTGTGAAATAGTGATAAGAAACCTTGAATAAATTCAGAAGACCTGAACTCAAATCTCATCATTGCTATTTACTAACTGTGTGACCTCGATCAAGTCTATCTCTGATCACTAGTTTTCCCATCTGTAAAATGGGGATAACACTTGTAATCCCTACTTCACAGTTAGGGAACCAAATGAGATGATGTATATAGCGCTGTAGATAGCTGGAAAACCATGCAGGACTGACCAAAAAAATCAGCTTTTGATATTACTATTTCACTATAATGCCAAATTGTTCTACTTCTTAAGAAGAGAGGGCTGGTCAAGGTGTGATAAGAAATCTTCTGAAGGAAAGAAAGTTTCACTTCAGACTAGAAGAAATCTAGAAAGTCTCCAAGTAAATGATGGCTCTGGAGACAGACCTTGAAGGAAGAAATTTCGATTAAGATCAATGGTGTCTAAACTAGGCAATGGGTTTGACATCAACATAAGGAATGGGAGAAGGCAGAACAAGGATGAGGGATTATGCCTGGCAAATAAAAAACATTTTTCAAAAATTCCTGTTGACTGATTGATTCATCAATAGTATAGTTTATTGTTGTTGTTGAGTCATTTTTTCAGTTGTATCTGACTCTCTGTGAGTCCCTTTGTGATTTTCTTGGCAAAGAGATTGGAGTGCTTTGCCATTTCCTTCTCTAGTTCATTTTACAGAAAAGGAAACTGAGATACACAGGGTAAAGTGACTTGCCCAAGAACACCAGCCAATAAGTTTTTTTTAGGTTTTTGCAAGGCAAAGGGGGTTAAGTGACTTGCCCAAGGCCACATAGCTAGGTAATTAAGTGTCTGAGGCTACATTTGAACTCAGGTCCTCCTGATTCCAGAGCCGGTGCTCTATCCATTGCACCACCTGGCCACCCCCCTCCCCCAATAAGTTTCTGAGGTCACATTTGAACTCAGGTCTTCCTGACTCTAGGTCTGGCAATCTATCCACTATTCCACCTGGTATAGTTTTATTGGAAAATAAAGCTCTTGAAAAGTAACAGAAGAAAGTAAGGCTATAATGGTAGGTTGGTATTCAACTATGAATGACCTTGAATGCCAAGATCAATAGAATATTCTTTGGCAGATCACACTGAAAGATTTTGAATAGAGGAGGAACATAATAAAACTCTGGAGCAAGATAGGCAAGATCCCTTTTACCTCTCGTTGGAAGGGACCAAGTGAGTACCTTACCAAGTGGGGTACACTCCAGATCTCTCCCTATAAATAGTACATTACAGTTGACAGGAAGTCTCCAAAGGGCCTTATATTGTTCAAAGAAAAAATCTGCCCATTAAACAAAAAAGAGGACTCCAATGCTTTATGAAGCTGGCATAGAAGTGGGTGACTGAATCAGCCTCCATAGAGAGATCGAAATGCATCCAAGAAAAAGGCATCGGGAAAGTCCAGCTAAAAGAGGTAGGAGCATAGGTGGGAAATTAAGTCACTGGCCTTTTCAAAGGAGGAATTTGAAACCTATGTGACAGAAGAGAATCCAAGTACAGAGAAGTTAAAGCAATAGGGAAACATCATGAGGGTAACTTAAGAGACAGACAAATTTGGTGGGCTGAAGAGAATGACTGATTCCTATTTCTTATTCCCTGAGATTGCAACAATCTAAGAATCCATGCTCAAGTTGTACGATGAAAGACATCCATGTTGAAACTCCAAGGGGGAAAATCCAAGAATGATCCTGCCACCCCCTCAAAAATGATAAATACATCTACAATGTAATCCAAAAATACTACCTCATGCAATTTTCAATATTTTGATCTTTAATTGTTGACATTTGTCAACATGGTTATTCTCTGGTAGACTTTTACCACTTAGTCTCTCCCTTATAACAAAGAGTAGCATCACAGAACAAATGGAAAAAAACAATCTCATATAATGGTTATATGCACCATCCCAGTCCCATAGATTCTCACTTTTTCTAATCTGAGTTCTAGTTCTGACTTAGACACTTACTGTATGACTCTAGGGAAGTCACTTAACCACTTTCAGCTGCACTTTCTTCTCTTAATAAGATAAAGCTGTTGATTTTGATGGCTTCCAAGATTCCTCTGAATTTGTAATCCTGAGATTATCTGGGACCAAAGTTGATCACTGAAAAAAATTTAAATTCAGCAGCATTTTGCTGGGATTTTTATTAGTGTTTGAACTCCTAGAGTTTGGGGATAGTTTTGCCTTTTCTAACATCTCTGGTGCTTAGGAGTGTCTGGTATATTGTAAGGATTTAGTAAATGCTTGTTGTTGACTCTCCTTTTTCTTTATGTTATTTTGGCTATTTTGTGAATTGTTCTCCTAGGTCTGCTTCTCCCCTTCTGCTTATTGCTATGTTCCCCTGTTTCCCAAGATTCTTCAGGTTGGTCATTTTTTAAGGCACAATGATTTTGTACTATTTAAAATACCATCACTTGTTATTCCATTTACCCAATTAATGGACACTCACGGTAAAGTTTCCTTTCACCAAAATTGTCAAGCCCAAAAGAATTAATGGTTTGAGAAAAACCATTCAAAAACAATAATAATTAGAAAAGTCCATCACCTTTCTAGATATAATTGTTTCCTCGTCTGAAAACTGGGAAATAAGCAGAGCCCATAGGAAAATCAAACTGAGATTATGACATCTAGGGAAGGTTGTGGAGAAAAATGAACTGAAGAGCCCAACTCTGGCACATGAAAATTCCACGAAAGATAAAACAAAAAGCACCAGATTAAATAAGAATTAACAACTAAAGAGAATCTATAGTACCTTCAATAACCTGAAAAAAACTCCCAAAGGTTTATAGGCCCTAAGAAGGGAAAGGTCTTTGCTCATCCAGCCAGGAAGCAGACCTCAGCTGCAAGAACGATGAGAAGAGCTACCACCAGGCAGCCCTACGGTAGTCAAGTAGTCAGCAGAGCAGACCCACACTCGTGCCAGGAAGTACCAGAGCAGGTGTCCAAGAGATCGAAAGCCTAGAATACCTCCAGGTTGGTCAAGAACCTAAGGATTGCAGACCTGGAAGGAGAGAAGGTAAATTTCAAAGTTTCCCTGGAGAAGGCAGAGATTAATTCTCAGTCCTTTTGCATCTCTTGCATCGAAAGTACAGAGAAGCCCAGGACTCAGCAGCCCTTGTGCACAGCAGATCTCTATCATGGGTGAGACACGGAAACTCAGACAATCCAAGAACACAACAGAACTTCTGAATTGAAGCCAAGTAATCCTTAAGGAACAAATTGTACCTCTAAATACTTGTATCAATAACAATGAGAGACAGAGAGATAAACAGAGATAGAGCAAATCAGAGACAGAGAAACACAACAACCGAGATGGAAGATTATAGAGAGAATGAATAGATCATCAAATTGGGCATGAAAATTTTTTTTTCAAATGAAAAATCAAAAAATTTCAAAACCCCAACAGACATTTTAAAAATCAAAGAAGAGATGAACAAAATTGAAACAAAAACCATTAAATTGATCAATAACATGAGATGATGTTTTTCTAATCAAATAGATAAATTATTTGCTGATCTAATTGCTAAAAGATTGACAGGATTAAAAGTGAAAAAAAGAAAAATCATAGCAAATTAAGTAGAAATAGGCAATTATGAGAAACTATTTTATCCAAGTATATGCCAACAAGGCTATTTAATCAAATTACTATATAAAATATAATATAGCCAATTTAAAAGAATGAAAAATTTAAAAATTAATGCAATTTCATATAAAGAAATTCTTTAAACCATGACTAAAATCCCAAAGGAAAAAAAACAGCTACTCAGGACTAAGCAAGTGAATTCTATCAAATATGTAAAGAACAATTAATTCCAATATTAAAAAAATAATTTACACAAACAGGAAAGAAGGGAATCTTCTAAATTCCTCCTGTGAGATAAATATGACCTTGATGCCTAAACCAAGAAGAGACAAATCAGAAGAAGAAAAGTATAGAACAATATCCCAAATGAATATTAACAGAAAAAATTTTAGATAAAATCTTAGCAAAGAGGAAAAGATTGTACATAATGATCAGGTAGAAATTATACAAGGCGGATTGAATATGAGGAAACTATGAACATAATACTGTCATATAAACATATATTAAATCTAATATCTGTCATATTATATAAAATAATAAAACAATAAAAATCATGTGACTACTTCAGTGAATGAAAAAATGCTTTCCACAAAATAAAATAACCATTTCTGTTTAAAGTGTTAAGAAACAAACAATAAATGAACTATTTCTTATTATAGGCCTTTCCCTGAAAATATTCCAAAACTAAGAATAAGCATTATGATATGCTTAATATAGATTAAACTAGAGGTCTTCCTAATAATATTTCAGTAAAGTAGAAATATTCATTGGCACTATTATTATGACTATAATAAGAAAAAATATCAAGGTGATACACAAAGTCAAAGAGGAAATATAGGTATCACTTTTGAGATGAAGATCTACAAAATGAATCCTAGAGAATAAAGTTGAATTGAAACAAATAATGATAGCACATTATCAGGATATGAAATAAATCCATATACTTCATCAACCTTTATGTATATTATCAAAAGAAACCAGAAGAAAAAGACAGAAAATATACTATTTTAAATAATTTCTGAATATATGAAATATCTGGGAGTTCCACTTAGCAAAGCATTCATAGGAGCTATATAAATACAACTATAAAAAACAATATTTAGAAATAAAAACCTAAAGAGGTGGGGAGTTACTATTTGCTCATAGTTGAGTCATTCCAATCTAATGAAAATTATGATATGATACTGCCCAAATTAATTTGCTTGTTTAATGTCATGGAATTAAACCACCAAAAGCTAAGTACTAAAAGAGAGCTAGAGGGAAAAAATGGCAAAATTCTCAAAAGGAATAAGGAAAAAGTGGGAAGCAAGGAGTACTTGGCTTCAAATTACACTACAAAACAGTAATCACCAAAACTGCTAAAAAATACAAAAGATAATCAATAGGACACAATAATTAATATGAAATAAAATAGAAGAAAATGAACATAGTAGCATAGTGTTCAATAAACCCAAAGCCCACAAGTAGTGAGGTAAGGAGTTTGATAAAATTGCTGGGATAACTGAAAAGCCATCCAGAAGAAATTCCATTTAAACCAAATTCTTACACCACATTCCATAAATAGCTAAAAATAGATATCTGACCTAGATAAAAAGGTCATATCACAAATAAAATAAAGAAATAAGATGGAGAGCTAATTATGTTTTTATAACTCTGAGTAGGGGAAGAATTGAGACAGATGAGAGAAAGAGAGGATTAAAGGAGATAAAATGTATAATTTCAATTACATAAAAACATAAAGTTTTTGCAGAAGTGAAATCCATGTAGTTAAAATTAGAAGGAAAATAATTAATCAGGAAAAATATTTGCAGATCTTTCTCAGATTGATAAAGATATCATTTTCAAGTATATAAAAATAACAGTAATTCCTAAAAGATAAAGGGTCAAAGGAGAAACAGTCCTCAAAATAAGAAATCTAAGCTATAGAAGCAATGCTCCAGGTTGCTGATAATAAGTGAAATGAAAATTCAAACAACTTTGAGCTTCCCACCTATGACATGATAAAAATAGATAAAAACATTTGTTGGAGGGACTATGGAGATGCAGGCACATTGATGCATCAACAGTGAAGCTTTGAATTGGTCCAGCCATTCTGAAAAGCAATTTGAAATTATTCCCAAAATGTCACTAAACTCTACATTGCCCTTTGACCCTGCAAATGTAAATATTAGGCCTCTGTTTCAAAAAGATTACAGAAAGTGGAAAAATATTAACGAGCACAAAAACATTTCTAGCAACTAATTATTAATCAGAGAACTAGAAACAAAGGAAAGATTCATTAATTGTGGATTGACTCAACAAATTATGGAATGGAATATCATTGCACAATAAGGAATGACAAAAAGAACAATTTCAAAAAAACCTGAAAAGACTTGCGTGCACTAATGTATAATGATGTAAGCAAAACAAGGAGAATAATTTGTGTATTAAAAACAGCATTGGAATAAGAAACAACTTAGAATTAAGAACTCTGATCAATTAATGACTGACCACTGATATTATTCACCTCAGGGTGTAGAATGAAACAGATATTTTTGGGTAAAGCACACGTGTGAATTTGCCTAACTATACTTTTTTGTTACAAGGATTCTTTTTCTTTTTTAATTGGGAGAGGTTAGTTTGGGGGAAGAGGGAAGCAAGTAAGTGCAAATTTAGAATATATCAAAAATATTTTTTAAATGTTAAAAAAGAAAAGAAAAACAGTTTGCCAATATATAAATATGTATATAATTTTATTTAAGGAAAAAAACTCACTTATATTCCATAGTCCATTATGACAAATTCTCAACCCAGATCAATTCTTTCCTCTGAGGCAATACATTATAGTGGAAAGGATGCTGGATTCATATTCTAATCTTGATGCTAACCTTGTGACTTTGGGCAAACCATGTCACCTTTACAGTTTCTCTGACTGTAAACGAGAGAGCAGACCTAGACAATGCCTGAAGGACCTTCCAATGTTCTATCTATTGAACTATTTAGCTGATTCTGTAATATCATGAAGTGAAAAATGCAGGCAATAAATAGCAACAGTGGTCTCTTTATAGACTCCTTATCAGTAACATCCTCCTTTAAACTTAACCTTTCCACAAGCAAAGTCCTAAGATAGAAATCTTAGGTGATATAAAATAAATGAATTCATGATCCCCTAATAAACATCAATTCTAACTCAGAATAGAATGTGATACATGGGAGATACCAGGTCCTATTAAATGAAGCCAACCAGGTAGAAGAGGTAGGACCTCTGCTCACCTCCCCAGAGTTTGGAATGGAAGACTTTTGTGTTTGGACCAAGCCTGAGCAATTTTGTTAATTGGTTTCCTTTAGTTCTTTTAGTATTCTTGATATTGTAAAAGAGCCCTCCCTTCCTTCCATGCCAGGGGAACCCATATCCAGGAGTCCAGAGTTAGTTAACAAATAACTGAGCTCATTGTCATTCTTTTCCTTTTATTCCTGCTGCATGTAAGAGAAGCTAAATAATCCTGAAATTCTTAGAACTGGATTAAACTTAATTCTAGCGCATGCACACACACACACACACACACACACACACACACACACACAGAGTGATAGTTTTATGATCTCTACTAGTTTGTAGTTAGATTAATCCTTGAAGTTTTCCTAGAATGTCTGTCTTAGGTTTGGCCTCTGGAATACCATGCACAAGTTGAATCATGGAGCAGAATTGGCTGCAATGTATCACAAGTTTCCTTTTCTCCCAGAAAGATGTTGAAGTTTGCATTTAGAACCATAGTTAGTCCTTTTTCCCCACTAGTTTAACGGAATGGGCAGAGGACAGTGGAGTCATATTGAAAGATGGAGTATTCCAGTCCTTGTCCCCATCATGGGGGCAGAAGGGAAAATGGACCTGAGATAGTATGTCTTTGAGGTAAGATGCATGAATTGTAATGGTCACCTTGAGAAGAAAGTAGCTCCTTTCCTCCACTAAAGGGAGCATTCTTGAAGTTTCTTGAAGAGTGATGTTATGAGATCTTCACTTTAGGAAAATGGCAATAAGGAGGATAGTTTGGAAAAGCATGGATGGATGGATGGATAGATGGATGGAAGGATGGATGAATGAACAAACAGATGGACAAGTAAATGAACAAAAGAATGAATGAATTAATGAATTGAGTGTTTAATATATCCTAGGCAATGATGTTACAAATGCAGGTAAGACAATTCCTGCCCTCAAAGAGTATGCTCTTTTGAGAAAAAAACAATACCTACATGGGATTCATGGTCAGCAGAAAGAGTTTTTGCAGGGAAGGCAGAAGAAATGGAAATGAACAACAGCCTGGTGTGGAAAAAGCCAAAAATGATGGAGCAGTCCTGAGTTGAGGCAAGCTAAGTTTAAATGTTCGCCAAAGTCCAAGGTCAAAAAGAAACTATTAAAAAAATTGTGTTGGGGCAGCTAAGTGGTGCAGTGGATAAAGCACCGGCCCTGGAGTCAGAAGTACCTGGGTTCAAATCCAGCCTCAGACACTTAATAATTACCTAGCTGTGTGGCCTTGGGCAAGCCACTTAACCCCATTTGCCTTGCAAAAACCTAAAAAAAAGGAAAGAAAGAAAAGAAAATTGTGCCAATAGTCCGGGAGAGAAGTGATTAGCACTTTTATGAGGGTGGTGGCTATATTAAGGAGAGAACCCAGTTCTCATACCCCAGTTCATACATCTCAGAAGTATGAGAGATGTGGAGGTAACAATGACAATAATTTCCCTACTAGTTGGCTGTATGGGATGAGGGAGAAGGAGAATCAAAACTGACACTGAGATTGCAAACATCATGCCTTTACTTTGAGAGAGAGAAGACCAATAGAAAGTTGGTTTAAGGGGAAAAGAAAGAGTTCAGGTTTAGAGATGTTGAATCTGAGATGCACTAGGGAAAAGCAGTTTCGAATCTCCTATAAGCAGGAGTTTCTTAACTTTATTTTGTCTTAGAACCCTTTGGCAGTCTGCTAAACCCTTTGAAGTCCTTCCCAGAATAATATTCTAAATGCATAAGACAAAATATATGGGATTACATGGAAGTCAAAGATTAGTGAAAATAAGATATAATTTTCCCATCCAAGTTCATACAGAACTGGAAATCTTTCCATGGATGCCTTAAGGTTAATAACTTCTGTCCTTTAAACATTTGGAGACCAAGGATTAGAGTTTAGGAGAGAGACTGAGTCTAGATATTTATAGTAGGAACTAGTCAATGGGTCACAGGCAACTGCAATTTCTTTTCCAGAAAAATGTCTCTTTTTTTTGCCTTTGCATACAGCAAGATTATAATGTATTGCTTAGGATTTGCTTTTCACTAGGAAAAGCTATATGATTAGAAGTTAATACCCTTCATCTTTGTAAGTCACTGGGCTACAGGAAATGAACACTGAAATATTTCTTAAAATGCAGACTTCAAAATAGTCTGTTTGGCTGCGGGCCATTACTTAGGTTTGTTCTGATTTATGTTTGTGCTGATTTAGGGCAGCTGCTAATATAGGAAAGGGAGTCCTGGAATTGGAGTTCCAAAACCCCCACTATCCTGATTGGTGAGCACATCAAATCTCCCACCATGTCTAGACCACATTTAGCCATGGTTCACCTTATTTCTTATCAGTCTGTTTCCTCCTGCATGTATCTCCTCCTCCTCCCCACACAGGTCTGTGATTTCCAGTTCTGTAACCATAATCAGATCAATTCTGCCATGACTACTGGAGACAGGATATCAATTTACTCCTCTCTGGTTCCACCATCCATCTCACTTACTAAGCCACAATACTCCTTTTCTGGTCACCACTGTATGGATTATTTCTCTCCTAAAATGCAAGCTCACTGAGGGCAAAGACACATTTCCTTTTGTATTTATATTTATATACATTTCTATATCAGGTCTTGTTTGGCACCAAAAGACAAATAGTAAGCACCTAGTAAGCTCTTTAATTTAACAATTCCATGACCTTGGAAAAAGTCATAGATCATCAATTTAGGACTGGAAAGCGTCTTAGAAGTCATCAAATCCAATCCCATGATTTTACAGAGGAGGAAACTAAGGCTTAAAAAAGTTAAGGGACTTATCCAGGCTGTACAGTTCATAAATGACTGAAGTGGAATTTGAACCCAAGTCTCTGAATTTAGACCAAGTTCAGGGCTATTTCCAATCTACCTGCCTCTGTACCTGTATTAGTTGATAAAGTGGTACTACACACAAATGGTTTATTAGGAAATAAATAATTTAGCCATAAAATATTCAAAAGCATCCATCATTTGCTCTGACTTAAAAACAGTGGGAAAAATCTTTTTTTTCCACTCTGCATTATTCAAAAAGAAGAATTATGAAATTGTGGCAAAATGATAGATCCCATTATAAAACTTAAGTACTTTTAAGAACAAACTCTATCAGGAAAAAAAATTCACAAAGTGGAGTTCTTCTCAGGGGAGGAAAAAAACAGAGAAAAAAATAACTGATTTATGAGGTGAGAAGCAATGCTTCTGAGTGGGACGTATAAAATGATCAATCAAACCAAGAGCTACAATGGTTCTATAGAGGAATCCGAAAAGAGAAAAAGAATGGAGCTTAATCTTTCAGGAAAATGGCCTTTAATATGTGCCAAAAGCCATTGGTCATGTTGACTGAAAAATCATCAAAGAGTTTTTGTGCTCGGTAATCAAATGGGGAAAGTAATCACAGATAAATATTCTACAAGATATTAAAACAGTGTCTTGGGAGTCCCAAGACAGGGTCTTAATCTCAGCTCCCTTACCAATGAGCTTTGTGACCTTGGGTAAGTCAACTCATTTAGGATCTTATGGATAAGAATTTAAGGTCCTTAAGGACTTTGGGTTTTTTTTCTCTTATACCCACTACCTGTCATATAATTAAGGCTTAATAAATGCCTAGTCAGTGATTAATTGACTATAAGCTTAGAAAAAGAAGAGTTCTTGGAAATCATCTAATCCACTCTCCCCTCATTTTACAGATGAGGAAACTGAGATTCCCCAGGGCGTTAGTGGTTGCCCAAGGTTATTGAGAGAAAATGGAGATTCAAATTCACATTTTCTAATTGCAAATCTAGTTCTCTTTCAACTGTACCACTCAGGAAGAGAGTAAAGAAACATCAAAAGCAACTACTTTTCCCAAATGGTCTCCCATTCAACTAGGTTCTACCCAGGTAATTTTTCAGACTGGACATTAAGCATGAATAGGAAAGCAGGCAAAAAACTGTGTAGAAATCCCATAAAATGAGGAGATTTGAATTGATGAGCTGAAAGGTCTCTTCCAAATCCAAAAAGTTTAAGATCCTCCCTTTTGGTGAATTCCAAAGTGGTAACCTGATATTATCATTGGAAGACTTTAAGACAGTCAAACTTTTTTCATTTAATCTCCATCTCAGCATATAATAGGTGTTAATTGAATAGCTACTAAACTGAAAGGAAACTGAGGCAGTGTGGTCTGCCTCTCTCTGTTTCAGAAGAGAAAACTGCGGGTCAGAGAGTTGATTTGCTCAAGGCTATCCTAACCATCCAAGTCAGAATTGGAAGTCCAGTTCCATCCTCTGAGCTATCTCTACTCCATCCAGTTCAGTTGCTTTTCAGCCATGTCTTAATCTTTATGACCCCATTTAGGTTTTTCTTGGCAAAGATATTGCAGAGGTTAACCATTTTACAATGAAGAAACTGAGGCAAACAGGGTTAAGTAACCCACTCAGGGTCACATAGCTAGAACATGTCTGAGATCAGATATGAACTCAGGAAGGTGAATATTCCAGACTCAGCACTCTTTTCAATTTTTTTTAGGTTTTGCAAGGCAAATCTTGCCCAAGGCCACACAGCTAGGTAATTATTAAGTGTCTGAGACCAGATTTGAACCCAGGTACTCCCGACTCCAGGGCCAGTGCTTTATCCACTGCGCCACCTAGCCGCACCAAGACTCAGCACTCTTTTTGCCCTCCACCACACTCTACTGTTGGGTGTTATTGCAAAGGATGGCTCAGCATTCCTGCCTCCCTGTCCAATATTGCTAGGCATTCATTATGGCAGTTGATGTGCAGATACCATGAGAATACCTTAACTCATCTGAGGGTAGCTATGTGGTTCAGTGGATAGAGCACTAGGCTTGTCAGGAGGACTTGAGTTCAAATTGTGCCTCAGACACTAGCCGGGTGACCTTGGACAAGTCACTTATCCATGTCTGCCTCAGTTTCCTCATCTATAAAATGAGCAGGAGAAGGGAACGGCAAACCACTCCAATAGCTTTGATAAGAAAACCCAAATGGGGTCATAGAGAATCTGAAATGACTGAACAATGACAACTAATGTGTCTGAATCTTGTTCTTCTCATCAGTAGAATGGTGTTAAGTAGTGATGTATCTGTAGTCAGTGACAGAGTGGAGAATGAGCTTGACCTCATTCAGAAAGACTCCCAAACTAGCCCAACACAGAGTTGTGGTGAGATCACGGACCTTTCAGTGAATCCAAACAGCTATAGAAGAAGATAAATTGGGGAATGTCCACTCCTGGAGTCAGATCAAAACAGGAAAAATAGCATCTGAAATCAAATTTGGAGACAGAGAGAGATCTGGATTCAAAGCCCCCCTCAGACATTTCTTAACTCTATGACTTCAAATCATTTCACTTCTCCATGCTTTCCTCATCTGTAAAAAAGATTTGAATTCAATGAATTTCTAAGATCCTTTCCAGTCCTTAACCTATAAGATAGCAATGGTACCACTCTCAGAGGGGTGTGGTGAGATTCAAAAAAGATAATACTGGTAGGATGCTTTGCATAGTTCAAAAATACTACTCAAATGTCAGTTATTATTATTTTTTATATCTTTCTTGCTAAGTTTCTCTTGACTTGGACCTGGGTTCTGTTTCTTCTACCAAAATGCCATCTCTTTAAGGAAGGGCATTTCTTTCATTTATCTCATTCCCTTCTGCCAAGGACAACACTCAGGATATAAAAGTGTCCCAACATGTTTGGTCATATAATTGAATTTGATGGACTTCCAAACCCTGAAAACAAATCAGAGGGAAAATAACTATGCAATTGCTTCTTTAAAAAGATTAAAAGCAGGAATATCAGGTTTATGAGAAAAAGATTTTTGAGTACAGGTCTTCCTTTTCCACCCTAGGTTTCCACTCCTAATCTATTCATTCTCCCAGACCTTTCCTGTTCCATTTGGCTATAGCTTACATTTGGCTTTTTTATATTTTTATATTTGACTATCTCTATATATTTGGCACATGTCTTTTGGGAATTCTCAGTTCAAATCAGGATCTTTTTGTAGCCATAGGGACCATTTTTTCAGAAAGAGTTCCATTGTCACTTCAGAGAAGAAACATAAGTCTGAAGACAAAGGAGTGTGAGACAAACAGGTTGCTGTTTTGATGTTTTGGATTTTGTTGTAGGTTTTTTTCCTGTTGTTGATTTGACTGAAGACTAAAGAGAGACATTTGGCAGTAAACACCTCTCCAAAGGAGCAATCCGATCGATGTTGATTTTAAGCCATCAGTCCAAAATACAGTCTTATTATCTCACAATTACAACAAGAAAAGAGAAGATACTGAAAATTTCTCCCTAGGATGACTATAGCTTGTGTTCTCACAATATAGCAACGTCCCAGCCAGAGCCACAATTAAAAGATGAAGAGAATCAATACTAAAACTCAAAAGTTTTAAGTAAATATGTAAAAAGAGCTTAAATTGATTCTTGCTCTGCATGGAAGAATCCTTAACTGATGATCATAATGTGGAAAAGAAAGAAAGAAATGAAAAAAGAAAAGAAAGAGGAGAGAGAGAGAGAGAGAGAGAGAGAGAGAGAGAGAGAGAGAGAGAGAGAGAGAGAATGAGAAAGGAGAGAGGGAGGGAGGGAAGGAAGGAAGGAAGGAAGGAAGGAAGGAAGGAAGGAAGGAAGGAAGGAAGGAAAGACTGACTTGCAAGCAAGGAGACAGGTTAGAGATGAGTACCGAGGCCCTGACCATAGTGGGGGACCCAAGGCAACATGAGAGGATCACAATACTTACATCAAGGGCAACAGAATGAGCTGTAGCCCTGTCACTGAGGGGTAACATCAGCAATGAGACAAGTTTGATTCATAGAAGGGTTTCATGACCAGAACGTTGATACTTGTCCAGCACTTGTCCAACCTCAGAGACCCCCTGATACTAATCAAAGCAATGCAATAATTATGTGATTTTGCCAGAGGGTGAGATCATTCAGAGGGTAAGCACAAAAGATGTTGTTAAGCTAAGCTCAGGATACAACTTGCTTGCTGGTCTTAGCTCTGAAAAACAGGGTGTCTCCAAATATCTTGACAGATTTAAATCCAGGTCTGCTGACTCCAAATTTTGTGTTCTTTCCTCTGATCCTGACTCAGAATAAAACCTCGGCTCAGACAAATAGTTGCAACACTAATTAACCCACACCATTTATTACTAATGGAAATCCCTTATAAATGTAATCAGTTCATGTAGAGGCAGCCTTGAAGGAAAATTTCAAGACCTGCCTTTTTCTCCAGTGTAAGTAGACTGGTGTCCTTGTATTCCTTCTCCCCAGTTAAAACCTGCTCTCAGGAAATAATCTGATATTACTCACTTACAACTCAAAGGGAAATTAGGAACCAGCCTTCCCACTCCCAAGTAAGTTTGCTAATTAGCTGAGAGCTCTAGGATGAAGATGATGCGAATTAGCTCCAAAGGTAATTGAGTAGGGTCCCTGTGATCCACCTTCTTGGAGCACCATTGATGAAGACCAACTCTTTGGAAACTAGGAGGATGCTAACTACCTTGCCAACACAAGGAGAAGATTTTTCCATGGTGTCTCGTTTACTTGCATATCTGTCCCATGCAATGGCTACTCATTGTAGTTGCATTCTGACTACCAGGTGCTTGACATGAGGGTTGGAGAAAGATGGGGAGAGCAGGTGGGGGAAGAGATTCCCTTTTTCCTCCTTGTTTGTGGTTAATGGTAAAAGATTCAGCTTGATAGAAGTCCTGATCCAGGGTCAGTCTTATGGTTAAATGGATAGAAAAAGGGTAGATGGGAGGGGAAAAGAAAACAATTCATCCTTCTTCTCCAGTGCCAGTCAGTCCAGCTCGAGCCCCAGGCAAGAGACTCTCCCTGGCCTACTAGTGCCTTTTGAATGTTCCAGCTAAACCAATCAACAATTCATTTTTTTCTTCACGTGGCTAGCAGATTAGAAAATCTGCACAAAGAATCAGGCCACTTCTATTACACATCATCACACCTTTCCAGAAACTGTCTCCCTAGCCTCATTCATGTGGAGGATTGCACTAGCCCCTCCCTGTTACAAAGAATAGATTAGTGACTATTTGATAAAACTTGAGAGTGGGGGGAGGGGATCCTAAGCTTCCTATCTCCATGGAAATTCTGCTTTCAAAGACTCAGGGTTAATACATAAAATCAATTCTCAGTCATTTCTTAGTAAAACTGAGTTTAATCAGATACTTGCTAACTATGTGATCCTGGATAAGTCATTTGACCCTTCTGTGCCTCAGTCTCCTCACCTGTAAAATAAAACTCAATGGCCTCTGAGACCACTTTCAACTCTATATTCATAACTCTATTAACAGGTTGAGACTACTTGCCCCAAGGAAAAAAGGAATTTTGACTGGGAAGAGTTCAGAGGGAGTAGTTTAGGAAATAAGGTGCAGGTAAGGGCCTTAAAGTTGGGATGGGGCATGTCTCCAGGCAATATGAGGACCTTGGCAGTGCTGAGTTTATGATCAACTGTTTAGCTTTACCTCAGCCATTTGTAACTAAGAGAGATCCTATCAGCACATAATCACCAGTACCCCAGAATCAAAGAATCTCAGAGAAGGAAAGCTCAGAAATCACCCAATCTAACTTGTAACTGACCATGGATGCCCTCTAGAAGACATCCAGCAAGTGGTCCTCTAGCTTCTATTTGAAAATCTCTCATGATTTGCCATCCCCCAAAAGTAGCCCAGTAAACTTTGAGACAATTGAGTTGTAAGGGTAAATAAAGTTGAATTAAATTATATTCAAAGAATTGTTCTGTTTGATTATAGCTCACATAAATACTTTTTGATAATGATGATTAAACTACTGGCTAAATTTTCCCCTTGTCAGCAAAAAAATGTTAAAGGACCTGAAAAACTGAATATTGGTTAAATTGATCATTAATTTATGAAATTATAAAATGAAGTAGATGTGCCTGACTCTTTGGATATTTCCCAGGAAAGATTTTGATGGCAGCAGGAGATATTTTAATAACCATAAGGGGCATAGGGGTAAAAAAAATACAGAGAATACAGAGCAAAAAGGGGTACAGGGGCAGATGGCATGGGGACATTGGATGGGATAGCAGAAGGTAGGCTTCATCGGAAAAGAATGGGGAGGGGGAAGCTCAGATAACCATGGATGAGAGTTGGGAGCACTGGAAGTATGGATCTACATGGTGATAGAAGAGGTCTGGGTGGAGGGACTAGGAGTTTGGGGATCTCATTTGGATTTGGAGGGGACATACTAAGGCTTATCTGTGATATTTTGAGTCAGTTCATTATATATAAACCATTTTAAAGCTGTTGGTAAAACTTTAAAGTTAACATATCCAGTTATTCCAAAGTTATTATCACCATATGGTGTTCTGCTGATTTTCTGGAACTTGTTTGAGATTTACATATCAAAAGACCAAAATCCCTGACCCCCCCCCCAAAAAAAAAAACTTACATAGCTTCCACTGGTTTAGCTCATATTACCAGGGTGTGATTTGGGGTTAATATATGATATGATTTTTCAAATTAAACTCCATTGATCTTTGGGCAGGTTTGTAGGATATTTCTGCTCCTTTTCAGCCTGACTTTATATTAGCTATTCATAAGCTTACTTACTACTATACTGACTAGAACTGGAGGGACTAGAACAAGATAAACTTTGAATACAGGCTACAATGAGACTGAAATGATGCTGAGATTTGAGATTGATTACAATTATAGCCATTGTGCCCAATTAGTTGAGTTACATTATAAGTTAGAGAGACCCATAAGGTGACCTGAACCACATTTAGCAACCTTTCCTTAGTTGACTGTTTAAACAATTGTTCAACTGCCTTTATTAAGACAAAACTCTTACATGAAACACTCAATAAGAAACTTAATCACTAGTTATTAATTATTAAGAAACTGGCATAACCCACTTAAACTCGAATGCATCAAAAGATCTGTGATTCCATTGATGTGGGCACACCCTTCCCAGCTAAAAATCAATGCCTCCCCACCATGTTTTTTCATTCTGTATGTGTCTTGGCTATGATTTTCCATTAAGCCTCCAAAGAGGAACTACCCAGCGCCCTGGAGTCCTTTCTCTTGTTCTTTTTAGTATCTCCTGGATACCAATGTTCCGCTCTAGTTGCCCATGGATCGTCTTTGTCCTCCGCTTCTTAGAGTTGGCCTTTGCCACGGAGAACAATGAGGGTGGTTCCACATGACCAGGCTTTAAACACATACATGCCCAAAGAAATGAGCAGAGTCATAACTATCAAATCTGTGCCAGCAACACACGGAAAAAAACAAGCATTGAAAGCTGGGGCAGGAAGAGTCAGGATTAGCGAGGAAGACCTCACCTAGGAGACATCTGCCAGCCCACCAGCTAGTGGCTTCCTATTTTAATTAATTATTCTTACCAACTCAATGCTAAACAAAAGTCTTTCTGTGCTGCTGAAGGATGGCAGATGCCTCCTATGGCCTCTCCATTTTGGCACCTTGGGACTAAGGGAAAAGAAGAAGCAAAGCAAATAATGCTACTTTGGACCAGCCAATGTGCTAAGTGATAAATATTATCTCATTTGATCTCAAGACCCCAGTTAATCCAATCTAGTTCCAATTCTGCATTTTAACCTTGCAAGAATCTTTGTCAAGATCATCTGGTTGCTGACCCCAATACTATGTATGGAAGTCTGACCTCCTGGTCTTCCCTTTTGCTCAGATATGTTGAGATTTAGATTTGAACCCTGCTTCCAACATTGCTTGTAGCTACAGAACATCATCTGGTAATCAGGCCCCCTCCCTATGCAGGTGCCTCCTAGGTGGGATTCCATATCTTTTACCACCACCATCACCATGAGGAAATTAGGGAATGGAACCTGTTCATTGCAATCCATGAGGGTTAGGCACGGCTCGGGGAAAAGAAGAAGTCTATCCATCTCACTCTTTGACTTTCCCTGAGCCCATATTTCCTTGATAATAGTTTTTAAACTACTTCTTACATACAAGTCATCCTTGGAATACCCTTCATAGGTCTTTCATTTGTCCTTTGTGTTGCTTATAATTTGAATTCTTCTTCTAAGATTATCCCAGTCCATTATTTCCACTCATTTAATCTCACTGGGAAAATGCTGACATTCAAGAGTTGGGCTTCCATAGCAACATGAAATTGGGTTGCATCTGCCCAAATACGGTATCTAGGAATACAAAGCTACATTCAATAGCGTTAGTCTTGCCAACTCAGACCTATAAAATAATGACCAAAGTTGCAGATCCTAAATCCTTAGCACTATAGAATGTATTGAAAGGTCCCTGGGAAGGGATCTTTAAGATTACATCACCCAACCATCTAAGTTTATAGATGAGGAAAAAGACTCAGAGAGACAATGGCAATCCCCCAAGTCATATGACTGGTAAATGATAAAGCCAAGAACACAGCTATGTGTCCCCTTCTAGATTTTTAGTTTGGGAGTTTGAGGATTTCTGTGGGTACTCCATTCAGTTTGCTTCCATAATAATTGTTTTTTGACTGAACCTGAGGTTTCATCAATATGACTCTTGGCAGGAGTGTGCTGATAAATGTTTAACAACCAGGTTCTCCACTTACACACTTACATTTAGTCTGCATTATTAACATAGAAAAATAACAAAACAATAAATCAGTCCCTGATATTTAGCAATTGTAGATTTCTGAGATCTAAGCGTTCACAGCAAAAATTTAACAATCTCTCATGAGCTGAGCTGGCCCTAACTGGCTCTAGCATACCCCTCTCCATCTTGGTAAGGAAATGCTTCTGTTAATGCTGATCAGCAATTTCTCTTGTCACTTCAAGTCTTAGAAGGCTCTAAAAGGCCAAGTGACTTGACCAAAGTCACAGAAGATAAAGAACAAAATCATGATGTGAACCCAGAGTCTCTGATTCCAAATTCAGCTATAACAATAATAATAACATAAAAGCTAGCATTTTTATAAAGCTTTAAGGTTGGCAACTGTTTACACTTGTTAAACTCCAGTTTAACAGTTGGGGGCACGGTGGTTAGAGCCTAGAGTCAGGAAGACTCATCTTCCTGAGTTCAAACCTTGACTTCAGAAGCTTCCTAGCTGTGTGACCCTGGGCAAATCACTTGACCGTGTTTGCCTCAGTTACCATAAATGAACTTGAGTCCAAAATGGTAAACCACTCCAGTATCTTTGTCAAGAAAACCCCAAATGGGGGCCATCTCCCATTAAGTATCACACTCATACCACTACCCATACCAGTATATTCTATCAAGTGATTACTATTTGGCTGCTTAAGCAGAACAATAGGGAGCTACTACATTTAAATACTGTTTTTAAAATAACATTCACAAATATTCTTCTGCCAAAAATCTGTTCTGATGTTTCATCCTATCAGAGAACTAGGAATGGATTTTTTTAGGGTTCTTTTTTTTTAGATTTCTTTTTTTGCAAGGCAATGGGGGTAAGTAGCTTGCCCAATGCCATACCATATCACTAGGTAATTATTAAGTGTCTGAGGCTGGATTTGAACTCAAGTACTCCTGACTCCAGGGCTATGCTCTATCCACTGCGCCACCTAGCCACCCCCAAGAATGGATTTTTTAAGGCTATTTCATGGAGCACTCATTCAACTAGCTGCTACCAAACTAAAAAAAAAAAAAAACTCCAATTCAGGTCAATATATCTGTTATCTGAAGATCAGCCAAGCTAAGTTTAGAAAGAGTAGTCTTATTTGGCGGGTTTCTTCTGAAGACCTGCTAAGGGGTGGGGGAATTGCACTCTGTATCAGTGCTAGCATATCTGCTCTGATGGAACACCTAGAATAGAGAAGGAGTGAAGTCAGTAATTATGAAGCTTAGGTGAGGGGCATCCCTCATCTGAGGGACAGCATCTTAAAATAAAATAAAACAAGCAAAGAATAATAGCTCTGTTTTAAGTTCAGAATGAAATCCCCAAAGGAGTGTTGCATGCATCTTTCAGATGATAAGAAAATGATTGTTCTACTACCTTTCAAAAATTTGCCTCTTTCTAAGAGCTAAAGTGTTCAAAATTTCCTTCCAAATGGATCCATATAGTCACCAAAAAAAGTGATATTAATAGAATCCTAAAATTTAGCCCAAAAACTCTTTTATTCAATTCATTTTTTGGAGAGTACAGGGAGTAATGGATCTCACATGTATATGGTGATTCACACACATTATTCCTTTCAATGTTCACAACACCCCTCTAATTTAAGATCCATAGGTCTTATTAGACCCATTTTACAGATGAACCTAATAGCTGAGTCTCAGAGAAGTTGACTGGCTTTCCAAGATCAAATAACTAGCAAACGTTAGAGGCAAAATTTGAGTCTGGGTTTCTGCCCCCCCCCCAGCTCAAATAGTCTTTCCACTTAGCTTGTTGCCTGTGGTTCTTTTCTCTTCTTCTAAATATCTCCTGTAACAAAGTTCCATAAAGGAATTGCTCGGGCAGGGCCAAGATGGCGGAGAGAAGCCAGGCGCAGTTCTAAAGTCTCCTCATCTCTTCCCCATCTGTCACATGAAACAAACCTCTTAGAAGAAATCCGAACCAGGAAACCCAGGAAGAAAAGCCAGGAGAGGAGCATCTACCTCAGGACTCGTCTCCCGCAGCGGCCTGGGCTGAGTCCCGGCAGGTGAGTCCGGGCTCCCAGGGAAGAGCAGCCGGACCAACAGCTGAATCGGACCCGGGAGTCTGAGGGCCCGAGAGCCGGAGCTGCTGGAGCAGCGGTGGGGCCGGACGAAGGGGGCTTGGGGCCGCGGGGAAGCAGAGGCGCGGGTGTCGGGGCTGTCCCCCTGGAGCTTGGGGAAGGGGCCGCGGGGAGAGGTCTGGTGCAGGACAGCTGCGGACACCATCCGGGGCTCCTCGGGCTGAGACACTCTGAGCCCGCGCCTCCATTGCACCGAGGTCTCCTCCCAAATAAATGCAAATTACTTCTGCCTCAGGCCCAGGTGTGTGAGCAGAAGAACCAGCCCAGCTGAGGAATGACCTCAGGCCGGGGTAAAGCCCACCATGGAGTGAAGGCAAAAGAACTCAATAGCTCCAATTCCCTCCCTCAAGCAAAGGGAGAAGGCCTCGCCACCAAGGTCACAGACACCCCAGAGAGGGCAACCAGCTCCTCCTACTGGCCAGCCAGAGAAACTGCACTCAGTAAAGCCCTTAGAGATCCCAAGCCCAGGTGAAGCAGCCCCACCCAACTCAAGGTCTTAGCATCATGAAGAAGGGTCAGCGGAAAGGTGGATCCATAGAAAAATTCCTGGAAGGGAAAGACCCCAACCCAGAGAGACCTGGAACCTCTGAGGAGAATGCAATCTGGTCTCCAGCACAGAAAGACTTCCTTGAAGAAATAAGGAAGGAGTTTAAAAATCAACTGGAAAATTTGGGGGAGACAATGAATACCTTGCAAAATGAGAATAATTCTCTCAGATCCTCAAATGAGCAAATGCAAAATGAAATTAATTCTCTCAAAACCTCAATTGGTCAAAAGTAGAATTGACCAATTGGAAAAGGTTAATGAAGAAAACTCCTCCCCCCCAAAAATAATGGAGTCTACAGAAACTAATGACTCCACGAGACAGTAAGAGTCCGTTAAACAAAATAAAAAAATAGAAAAAATAGAAAAAATAGAAGCAAATGTGAAATACCTCATCAACAAAACCACTGACCTGGAGAATAGATCGAGCAGGGGAAACCTGAAAATTATAGGACTTCCTGAAAACATTGAAGAGAAAAAAAGCCTGGACTTAATATTACAGGATCTAGTGATGGAAAACTGCCCTGACATCATGGAATCGGAGGGCAAAGTAGTTATTGAAAGAGTACATCGATCCCCACCAGAAAAAGATCCTAAAAGGAAAACACCAAGTAATGTTGTGGCCAAACTCCAGAACTATCAGATAAAAGAGAAAATCCTGCAAGCAGCCAGAAAGAAAGAATTTAAATATCAAGGAGCCACAGTAAGGATCACGAAGGACCTGGATGCATCAACTTTAAGGGATTGAAGGGCCTGGAATGAGATATTTCGAAGAGCACGGGAGCTTGGAATGCAGCCAAGAATCTACTTTCCTGCAAAGCTGAGCCTTCTCTTCCAGGGAAAAAGATGGACATTTAACAAAATGGAAGAATTCCAAAAATTTCTGATGAAAAGACCAGAGCTAAACAGAAAATTTGGATATCAAACAGGAGGTTCAAGAGACACGTGAAAAGGTAAAAAAAAAAAGGGGGGGGCAGTAAAAGGAAAAAAATGCAATCCAGCAAGTTGAAACTGGCTATATCCCAGCATGGGGGGGGGGGGGGGTAGAGACTCTCATAAATCCTGAGAATTCTGAGAAACGTAACTCTAACAGAGAGAATATACCTAGCCAGAAATGCTGGACATCCATGACCTATCCATGAGACTGATATCTAATGGGATGTAACTGGCTTTAACTCCACCGGGGAGAAAGACTCTAATAACTCTCAGGAATTTGGACTCTATTCAACAGAATATACTGAACTAGAAGGGTCAGACATTCAGAATTTTCTATGACTTAGATAGAATGATCTAAAAAAAAATACACTACCTCCCTAAAAAGGGGGACAGGAAAGAGACCGGAGGAGGGAGGGGATTGAATGGGACAAATCTCATTACACTAAGAGGTACAAAAAACATATGATAATAGAGGGGAAGAAGGGAGTAGAGGAGAAACACCTGAATCTTCTTCTCATCAGACTTGGCTTAAAGTCAACCTACACATACTCAGTTAACTTATAAGACATCTAATCTTTCAAGAAGTAAAAGGGGAAAAGGGGAGGGGGGACAGAGAAAGGGAAGGGGAGTGGAGGAAATAAGGGGAAATAACAAAAGGAAGGGAAGGGAACAGGGAAAGGGAAGGGAGTGATATAGGAGAACAAACACTGAAGGGGGTGATATTCAAAAACAAAATACTGGGGAATATGGATAAAAGGGGGGGAAAGGGGGAAAATACAAACAGAGGGAAGATAGCACAGAGGGCAATAAAGAATTAGTAATAGCATTAAAAGAGATAAGGAAGGAAACTTAATCCTCCTAAAAGGTACCATAGACAATAAAGTCATTTCAATATTGAATATATATGCACCCAGTGGGACAGCACCCAAATTCTTAGAAGAGAAGCTGAAAGAATTACAGGAAGACATAGACAGCAAAACTCTACTAGTACGAGACCTCAACCTCCCACTATCAGATCTAGATAAATCAAATCATAAAATAAACAAGAAAGAAATTAGGGAGGTAAATAGATTGTTAGAAAAATTAGATGTGGTAGACTTATGGAGGAAACTGAATGGGGATAGGAAGGAATATACCTTTTTCTCTGCAGTACATGGAACTTATACAAAAATTGACCATGTACTAGGACATAAAAACCTAATGATCAACTGCAGAAAGGCAGAAATAGTGAATACATCTTGCTCAGATCACAATGCAATAAAAGTCATATGCAATACTGGGACAAGGAGATATAGACCCAGAGCAAATTGGAAACTGAATAACCTCATCTTAAAAAATGAGTGGACCAAAAAACAAATTATAGAAAGAATTAACCATTTTATCCTAGATAATGATAATAATGAAACAACATACCAAAACCTATGGGATTCATTCAAAGCAACTCTCAGGGGATATATTATAGCTCTAAATGCTTATATGAATAAATTGGAGAAAGAGGAAATCAATTAACTAAACATGCAACTAAAAAAATTAGAGAAAGAACAAATCAAAAATCCCCAATCAAATACCAAATTAGAAATTTTAAAAATCAAAGGAGAAATTAATAAAATTGAAAGCAAAAAAACTATTGAATTAATAAATAAAACCAAAAGTTGGTATTATGAAAAAACCAATAAAGTTGATAAGCCTCTGGTCAATTTGATTAAAAAAAGAAAGAAGAAAACCAAATTACTAGTATTATAAATGAAAAAGGTGAACTCACCACCAATGAGGAGGAAATTAAAGTAATAATTAGAAATTATTTTGCCCAACTTTATGCCAATAAATTTGATAATCTAAGTGAAATGGATGAATATTTACAAAAATATAAGTTGCCTAGGTCAAATGAAGAAGAGATTAAATACCTGAACAACCCTATCTCAGAAAAAGAAATTCAACAAGCCATTAGTGAACTCCCTAAAAAAAAAATCTCCAGGGCCTGATGGATTCACAAGTGAATTCTACCAAACATTTAAGGAACAATTGGTTCCAATCCTATATAAACTCTTTGGAAAAATAGGGAAAGATGGAACTCTGCCTAACTCTTTCTATGAAACCAATATGGTACTGCTACCTAAACCAGGAAGAGTTAAAACAGAGAAAGAAAATTATAGACCTATTTCCCTCATGAATATAGATGTAAAAATCCTAAATAAAATCTTAGCAAAATGACTACAACAAGTCATCACTAGGATAATACATTATGATCAAGTAGGTTGGTTCAATATTAGGGAAACTGTTGGTATACTCAATTATATCAATAACAAACCTATCAGAAACCATATGATCAGATGCTGAAAAAGCTTTTGACAAAATACAGCATCCATTCCTATTAAAAACACTAGAGAGTGTAGGAATAAATGGACTGTTCCTTAAAATAATGAGCAGTATCTATCTGAAACCATCAACAAGCATTATACTCAATGGGGAGAGGCTAGAGGCATTCCCAATAAGATCAGGGGTTAAACAAGGGTGCCCATTATCACCACTACTATTCAATATTGTATTAGAAATGTTAGCATGAGCAATTAGAGAAGAAAAAGAAATTAAAGGAATTAGAATTGGGAAGGAAGAGACAAAACTCTCACTATTTGCAGATGACATGATGGTCTACCTAGAGAATCCCAAGAAATCATCTAAAAAACTACTGGAAACAATTAGCAATTTTAGCAAAGTTGCAGGTTATAAAATAAACCCCCATAAATCCTCAACTTTCCTATATATGACTAGCAAGAAACAGCAGAAAGAGCTAGAAAGAGAAATTCCATTCAAAGTAACCTCAGACAGTGTAAAATACTTGGGAGTCTATTTGCCAAGACAGACTCAGAATCTTTTTTGAAAACAATTATAAAATACTTCTCACACAAATTAAATCAGATTTAAATAACTGGGCAAATATCAACTCCTCATGGATAGGTAGAGCTAATATAATAAAAATGACAATTCTATCAAAACTAAACTATCTGTTTAGTGCCCTACCAATCAAAATTCAAAAAAATTACTTTAATGAGCTAGAAAAAATTGTAAGTAAATTCATACAGAGAAATAAAAAGTCAAGAATTGCCAGGAGCTTAATGAAAAAAATGCAAACGAAGGTGGCTTAGCACTACCAGATCTAAAATTATATTATAAAGCATCAGTCATCAAAACTTTTGGTATTGGCTAAGAAATAGAGTGGTGGACCAGTGGAATAGACTAGGTGTAAAAGCAGGAGAGGATTATAGTAATCTGCTGTTTGATAAACCCAAAGAGTCAGGCCACTGGGATAAAAACTCCCTCTTTGATAAAAACTGCTGGGATAATTGGAAGTTAGTATGGAAGAAACTTAGATTAGACCAACACCTCATACCCTTTACCAAGATAAGATCCAAATGGTTACAGGACATAAACATAAAAAACAATACTACAAGCAAATTAGAAGATCAATTACTAGTCTACTTGTCAGATCTATGGAAAGGGGAACAGTTTATGACTAAGGAAGAGTTGGAGAACATCACTAAAAACCAATTAGATGATTTCGATTACATTAAATTAAAAAGTTTTTGCACAGGTAAAACCAATGTAATCAAAATCAAAAGAAAAGTAGTAAATTGGGAAACAATCTTTACAACTAATGATTCTGACAAAGGACTCATTTCTAAAATATACAGAGAACTGAGTCATATTTTTAAAACAAAAAGCCATTCCCCAATTGACAAATGGTCAAAGGATATGCAAAGGCAATTTACAGATGAGGAGACCAAAGCAATCCATAGCCATATGAAAAAATTCTCTAAATCATTAATTATTAGAGAAATGCAAATTAAAGCTTCGTTGAGGTACCACCTCACACCTCTCAGATTGGCCAGTATGACCAGAAAGGATAATGATCATTGTTGGAAGGGATGTGGGAAATCTGGGACACTATTACACTGTTGGTGGAGCTGTGAACTCATCCAACCCTTCTGGAGAGCTATTTGGAACTATACCCAAAGGGCAACAAAAATGTGCATACCCTTTGACCCAGCAATACCACTACTGGGTCTATACCCTGAAGAGATGAGGAAAAAGGGTAAAAACATTACTTGTACAAAAATATTTATAGCAGCCCTGTTTGTGGTGGCAAAAAATTGGAAATCCAGTAAATGTCCTTCAATTGGGGAATGGTTTAGCAAACTGTGGTATATGTATGTCATGGAACACTATTGTTCTATTAGAAATCAGGAGGGACGGGATTTCAGGGAAACCTGGAGGGATTTGCATGAACTGATGCTGAGTGAGATGAGCAGAACCAGAAAAACACTGTACACCCTAACAGCAACATGGGAGTGGTGTTCAACCTTGAAACTCGCTCATTCCATCAGTGCAACAATTGGGAACAATTTTGGGCTGTCTGCAAAGGAGAGTGCCATCTGTATCCAGATAAGGAGCTGTGGAGTTTGAACAAAGTACAAGGACTATTCCCTTTAATTGGGAAGAAAAAAAGAGAAAAAAAAAAACCCAGATGTCTTATGGTTTGATATGGTTACCTCTGAGAATTCTGTTCTCTTTAAGGATATGATTTCTCTCTCATCACACCCAATTTGGATTGAGGTACAACATAGAAACAAAGTAAAGACTGACGGAGTGCTATCTGTGGGGTGGGGGTGGGGGGAAGGAAGCAAGATTGGGGGGAAACTATAAAACTCAAATAATATCTTTAATAAAAATTAAAAAAAAAAGAAATTTCTCAGGGGTGGCTAGGTGGCACAGTGGATAGAGCACTGGCCTTGGAGTCAGGAGTACCTGAGTTCAAATACAGCCTCAGACACTTAATAATTACCTAGCCGTGTGGACTTGGGCAAGCCATTTAACCCCCTTGCCTTGCAAAAAAAAAAAGAAAGAAAGAAAGAAAGAAATTTCTCTTTAAATTATATTGAAAGTGTGAGGGAAAAAAAGGCTGACTAGGTATGTTGTCAAAAAATCAGGAATACGTTTGTGTGTGATACAAATTATTATAATGTGGAAAAATAAAATTGTTGTCTAGTTTATTTTATGAGCTCGTGCATAATGAGAGTACTACTGACACTGTCAGATTTTTATTAATATCCTAAGTATTTTTTTTATTGCATTTGGTGCCAATAGAATATAAGTTCCTATTTTTTTGTCTTTGCCCTAGAATCAGCACAGAGTAGGAGGTTAATAAATTTTTGCTGAATTAAGTTAAATTTTGCACTAACCTTTAATGTTACAAGTATTTTCTTATGGTTGTCAAACTGACCAATATAGTCTTATAAATTTAGTATCAGATTAACATCAATGATTGAGCAACTAAGTGATATAGTGGGTAGAGCACCAGACCTGGAGACAAGAAGACTGAATTCAAAAATGCCTTAGACATTTAGTAACTGTTTGACCTTAGGCTAGTCACTTAACCCTGTGGGTCTTAGTTTCCTCATCTGTAAAATGAACTGGAGAAGGAAATGGCAAACCATTCTAGCATCTCTGCCAAGAAAACCCCAGTAAGATCACAGAGTCAGATCTGAATTAAATGACTTACCAACAAAAAATGTCAATTAAATAATTCAACATACTATCTAAATCATAAAAATCCTATCTGTTTTCTCTTAAATGCATAAAAGTAAACTATATTTTAATAAAGGGGAGAAGGGGGAAGTCTTTGATGTCATCTGTTTGGGTAATCAAGTCAATGTATTCAATTCCATAGTTTATTAAGCAGTTACTCTTTTGTCCTTCAATATTCTTAAAATGAAATTAGAGATCAATAAAAAGTCTACTTAGATTCAAAAAATCCAGTGTTCAGGGGAAAAAAGAGGAAAGAAAGACAATATAGCATTAAATGAGCAAAGTCCTAAGATACTGAGTAGTCTATAAATTCCAACTAGGTCATCAGTGAGACCTAGTATTCAAAAAGACTAATACCCCTAAATCTAAACTCTATCTCTGTGGGCTTCATTTTCCTCCACTTAAATGAAGCATTTGGACTAGATAGATTCTAAGGGCCTTCCCAGCTCTAAATCTATGACTGATGGCCTATGATCCATGACCCAAACCTAGCATTCAAAGTGAAGGTAGTGATAGTCTCAACTTTACTCTGTCCTGATCAGACCACACCTGGGGTATTATATTCAGTTCTAGTCACATTTTAGGTAAGTCCATGATCATCTGAAGCATGCCCAGAGATAGGTGAGCAAAATGGTGCACAGGGACTTAAAAATGACTGAATTTAATCTAGAAATGTTTAGTCTGAGGGAGTGAAATTGAGTTAGGGGAAGAGAAAGGAGCAATGGTCCTGATAAGTTAAGGAGCCGACACAGGGAAGAGCAATGAGACCCATTCATGTTTAGTCCAAGAGGGTACAAAGAGTGTTTTGAACAAGAGGAAGATTTTAGCTTGATGTAAGGAAGACTTCTCAAGAACGAAAGCCATCGGAATGTGAAGGTACTAGCGCAGGAGGTAGTGAGTATGATGTCCCCCTTTCTTCCTCAATCCCTCGCACACCTCAAGAAGATGGACTCACCATTGCTATCTGAGTAGCAAATACTTTTCAAAAAACCAGTGCCATGGAATAAAAACCCTACCTTGCAAACCACAATAGTCTCCCTCCTTATCTGGGTATCAGTCTCGTATGAGTTACTGATGTGCCAGTTTTATTTCTTATGCTCAGTGGCAAGATTTGTAGTCTTTATATAAGAACACCGTCTGGACAAACATGAACAACTTGCATGAATACTTAGGTCAATTCATTCTTGAGTGTAATTCCACGGGCTGGCACTATCGATGGGTACGCAATCGGAGCCAGAAAAACCTTCAGACTAATAATGCCTTAGGAATGGTGAAGGAGGAGGAAACAGCTGGTTGTGACCTTGGAGAAAAGAAGGGATGAATGTTGTCCACTTGGTCCAACTCTTCATGACCCTATTTGGGGTTTTCTTGACAGAGAGACTGGGGTGGTTTGCCATTTCCTTCTCCAGCTCAATTTATAGATGAGGAAACTAAGGCTAACAGGATTCAGTGACATCCCCAGGGTCACCCATCTAGTATATGTCTGAAGCCAGATTTGAGCTCAAGATGAATCTTTCTAACTCCAGGCCAGGTACTCTATTTACTGCAGCATACTCTAGCTGACCCTGTGACAATGGAGGAAAAAATAAATGATTATGACTTAAAATTAATGAAGCCAACTAGATGGTCTATGCTCTGTAGAGGAGGGTAAAGAGTAGATTATCTGTCTATTTATGTTTTTTTTAACCCCAGGACCCAAAACAGGTCCTGGCAAATAGTAAGTAGTAAGTATTAATTTGTTTTGGGTGCTGGGGTTAAAGAGACATAAATAGAATAGTCCTTCTCAAAGAGATCACATTCTATGAGGTAGGGCAGGGGGAAGGGGGGAGTGGGAGGGAATGTACACAAAAATAAGCTGGGATTCAGACCCAGATCTTTTAAATCCTAATACAGCCATCATTCTACTGTACCTCAAGTAAGTCTAAGGGAATTTCTTGAGGGTACCTGGGTTAAATGACCTGTCCAAGTTCATACTGCTAATAATTGTCTAAGGCTAGATTTCAATTCAGATCCTTCTGACTCTAAGGCCACCATTCTATCCACAGAGCCACATAGCTGCCCTGTCTCCATTTTTAACTTATATTTATTGGAGGAATGTATGTGTGCCAGTGCATGTGAATGTATGTATGTGTATATGAGTACCAACAAGTCTCCAAATATGACCCAAGGATGTTATTTGCCATTGAAAATCCCTCCTCTTTCCAATAATATATCTTTGTGAGGCCAGATTTTCTTTATCTAGTTCAACCAAAACAGCATATGACAACAGATTGCATGCCAAAGCAGAAAGAATCCAGCTACTTTCTATTAAGTCGAATATTAAAGAGATTTTTTGCAAATATATGTAAAATAATTCTATTCTTCTCACTATCTTTTTGGTTTTGGAAAATAGAGTTACTTTTCATAAAAATACGTTATTTATATTCATATTTAATGAGTTTATTATTGTTATTTTTAAGTGACTAATAAATATTTTTAAAATTCATCAGTTTTAATTTGTAAGACAGTAAATATTGAGATATAACCCAAGCCAAAAATAAAAGCTCTTTGGAGTTCCTACATAATTTTTTATTTTTTTTATTTTATCCTGAACTCCATTCCTCTATAATTTTTAATAGTGTAAAGTCTGAGAACCACTAGTGAATACTTTTGTGTACATATTGTCTCCTTCATCTATGCTCTTGATTCTACCTTAACCCCAATACCTTGATGGGAAGACAAAATACAGGCTTTGAAGGTAGAGTTTCTGTTTTTTAGTCTTGCTTCTTTCACTTACTACCTGGGAAAAATTGGACAAGTCACTAAACTTGGGCCTTGATTCCTTCATTTGTAAAATTAGGAGCTGGAAATAAAGGTCTCTGAGGTCTCTTCAAGTTCTAATGCTATAATGCCTCTATGATTTATGAATGTAAGCTTTTTGAAAGTAGAGAATTTTTCAATTTTATATTTGTTTTCTGGAGTCTAACACAGTTCCTAGTATACTATTTAATAAGGTTGAGTGATTATATTCTATTTTAGATTATATCAGGAGCAGCTAGGTGATGCAATACGTAGAGCATGTAGAGGGGAAGAGCTGAGTTCAAATCCAGCCTTAAATATTTACTAGTTGTGTGACCCTGGACAAGTCACTTAAACCTGTTTGCCTCAGTTTCTCATCTGTAAAATGAGCTGGAGAAGGATATGACAAACCAGTATCCTTGCTAAGAAAACCCTAAATGGGGTAATGAAGAGCTGGACCCAACAGAAAAAAATGACTGAACATCAAGAATAAGGAAGCCTAGAAAAGTCTTGCCTTGGAAACTTGAGTTTCAGCTTCATTTTAGATCAATGTGGCCACTGCAGGTCTCATTCCCCTGGTCTCCACTACCAGAGGCTTATGTAAGTCACTATTAAGTTACTGATGTTCATTGATGGAAGGAGTTTCCATTCCTGGAGTCTTCCCCCAAACTTGGTACTATGGGTTAGAAATTTTTAAATCTCCCAAATCAAAAAGTACTCCCAACCCTCAGAGGACTTACCCTTTAGAATAAGACACAGTTGGAAAACAAATTAAACAATGTTATATTCGATTGAACACAGAAGAATTACTTAATTTCCAAAGTTGTTTCTTTTAAAAAATTATTTTACCCATTTCATAATATTTTATAATTTAAAATAAAAGTATATTTTATTGAACCCAGAATGACCTAATTTCCAAAGATGTTTCTTATTTTAAATTACTGACTTTATAACATTTTATAATTTAAATATTTATATTTGATCAATTTCTACATCAATATTAATAATGTACATTTATAATTATTGTTTTAGTAAAAAATATTAAATGATTGACATTGGAGCACATCATCAAATACACTCATTTCCCCACAAAGCCCCAGGATACAGGCCAATTTTCATGCCCAAAACCTGTGGTCAGAGTAAATTAGAGTCACATGACTTAGTTCCAAGCAAATCAAATGACATTTGTTTATTCAGAGATCATTGATGGCCTTGGACAACAAACGCTGTAAAAAATTCGAACCTGAAGGATTTTTTCCTCATCTTCTTTGAAACACTCCCAGCAAACACTCCTACCAATGTGGCCTTTGAACAAATCCTCTTTCATCTTAAACCTTAAATCTCCCCCAGATAAATGGAGTAAGGGTAAGTGGCATATTTCAGGCCTTCTACCATTGCCAAAAATATCTGTCTGTCTAAACCCCATTTTCCAGCACACAATCTGCAGTCTCATACTTCAATTTGCTGTGAATATTTTGTTCTCTGAGAGTTGAGATCTACAACTGAATCTTATCTGTTTAACATCCAAAGATCTGTTTTAGGTTTTTGGCAGCTAGCATATGTTCCCCCTGTGGCAACTATATTATAATGGCATCCTAAGGTTGGAGGGGGAAAAAATCCAGAGCCTTTCAGATTCAATTATTTGTGAAAGTATTTTAAGGTTGAGACCAAACCAAACTGCTGACTTTCAATTGGCAAACATCATCTTGGTTTACAGCTGTTTTAAAAGATTCCCCTCAAAAGCTTTACATTTTTCATCACTCGTAACCCTGAATAAAAAAAGGTTTTATCTTAACTTGCTCATAGAGCAGAGGAGAAATGATGGTGGATATTGTCTAAGACAAGACTGTGTTGGTGTTGTAGAAAGAGAGCTGTCCTGGAAATCAAGGGTCTGGACCCAATTCTGTGACCTTGAGAAAGTTGATTGACCTCTATGGGCCTCTGTTTACTGGAATCAATGGTTTCTTAAAAGTTTTCTGGATCTGTTACCCATGATTGGAGAGAAGCGCCATCTTGCTCAATGATGTTTGGAATAGGTGATTTTTTAGGACCAATTGTTAGAGTGAAAGCTTCCAAGTCATTGACTCCAGTATCAGTGCCAACATCAATATTAGTCAAGAGAGGGGCACTGGCTCTGGAGTCAAAAGACTTGAGTTCAAATCTCACCCCCGAAGATTTTTCTCTTTGGGAAACTGGACAAGTCTACCTCTTTGGTAGACTTTTTTGATCTGCAAAATTGGAGGAGGAAGCAAGAACAGGGAACTTTGTCTTGGTGGCCACTGACATGTCCGTTTCAGGGTTTACTGCATTATTGCTTAATTGAATAGGTGTTTTTTTTAGGATTTTGCAAGGCAATGGGTTAAGTGGCTTGCCCAAGGCCACATAGCTAGTTAATTATTAAGTGTCTGAGGTCACATTTGAACTCAGGTACTCCTGACTCCAGGGCCAATGCTCTATCCACTGCACCACCTAGCCACCCCTTAATTGAATAGTTTTAACTGAGGTGAGCCAGCCAAGATTTTTCCCTGAGAGGTTAAATTTTAGAGAGCATTAAATTTAAAAAGCATTTAAATCACTCACAATCCTCCAGAAGCATAGGAATAGCAGAGTTTAGCAAAAATAGTTTAGCAAAAATAGTTAAGTAAGATAGAAAACTGCCAGATGACAAACTGGGGTGAGCTCAGCCCCCTACCTGGCTCTGCTTCCCTCATCCCAACTTGCACTGTGAGCTCCCTGGAAGCAATTTTGTTATCTATCTCCCCTGACCCAACCCACTCTAAACTTATCTCTTGTGTGGAGTCTTCTCTACAGAAGAAGGAAATCACTTGCAATAAAATATAGGATCAAAGATTTAGTGATGGAAATTACCACCATAGATGGCAGCTAGAGGCTAAGAGAGGACTTGTTCCAGGATCACCCAACTAGTTAATGACTGAAGTACAGCTTGGCCATCTATCTCTATCTCTATCTCTATCTCTATCTCTATCTCTATCTCTATCTCTGTCTCTGTCTCTGTCTCTGTCTCTGTCTCTATCTCTATCTATTTCTACATTTATATCTATATCTATATCTATGTCTGTCTTTGTCTACATCTACATCTGCATCCATATCCATATCCACATCCATAATCCATATCCATATCTATATCTATATCCATATCATATATATACACATATATGTGTGTATATGTATTTACATATTAATGATTATATAACCATAGCTGCTCTGGTATGGTGCAGTGTTAGAGAGTTGATCCTGGAATCAGGGAGACCAGAGTTAAAATCTATCTTCAGTCACGTGAACCTGAACAAGTCATTCAACCTATGGCTGCCTCAGTTTTCTCATATATAAGACAAGGATCATTCTAAAACTCACATTTCAGAGTTTTGGGAGGATCAGATGAGACAATGTATATTGAAAGCTTTTTGCAAATTTTAAGGTGTTGCATGGGTGTTAACTGCCTTCAAGTCATTATAGAAGTCTCTGAAGAACATAGGAACAACCTTGGAGGGCTAGTAGGGACGAGGCAAAATCTCCATTCTAGTTTTGTCTCACTGTGTTTTTCCTTCCCTACATCTGTGACCATAATTCCAAATGTGTCATAGACAGTAGTGGTCTAGTCCAATGCAATACTGAAGATAAAGCTAGGGAATAGTGGTTCCCATCAATAATGCCTGCTACTTATAAGGTTGAAGTTGTTGGATCTCTTAAGTTCTGGGGTTCTGCACTTTGATAGATGAAACAATCATGTGTCTACACTAAGTTTGGCCCAAAACTATTAACATCCTACCCGCATCCCCTCCACCCTTGTCCCAAGAACAAGGGGCCACCAAGACAGGCAAACTGGCTTGGGTCAGAAATGGAATAGGTCCAAGTTTTTTTGCCAATTGGTGATGGGGTCATGCCTTGGGTGACCACTGGACTTTTTTTTACTCTGGCAAGATAGAGAAACATTCTCAGAAACACCCTCAAACTTGGGGGGAGTGGGGATGAGCTGGGAAACCTTGAATGCATTCTCTTCTCTATTGCCATTAGATTGGAAGCTCCTTGAGGGCAGGGACTGTCTGTTGCCTCTCTCTATCCCCAACTCTTGACACAGAATCTGAAACATGGCAGACCCCTAATAAATGACTCCACTGCTTCCATCCACAGTTCATTAGCCTCTTTTCCTACCCTTGAATCTCCAACACTATCAGCATCCCCTTCTAAATTTTCTCTCTGTTTGTAGCACCTCTCTATAACATGAATTAATAAGTATAACCAACTTGGAGGAGGGTAGGTGGGAGAAAGGAGAGAACATTGAGGCACCCCTCCAGGTAATCAAGAACCTCAGTATTGAACCCCAGTCCTGACCTTCCTTACAGTGGGACTTTGCTCAAATATTTGAGCTTCAGACCCTCATCTACAAACTAGGGGGAAGAAGGGTATTAACATTTGTATGACTTGCCTCACCATGTTGTGAGAAAAAAAATACTTTGTAAGTCTTAAAACACTATATGACTATGATTTTTTATTATTATCCAGGGGTTCATTTTTACTGGTTAATTGGTCTTTGGCATCTCTATAATGTTTGAAATCAAGAATTATGGGGAATAGCAACTGAGTGTACCTCAGGGTCACATAGACCAGCCCTCTACCACAATTTCACTTACATAAACCAATCCTTTGGGAGAGCTGTAGCCTTAAAAATTTCCAGTGAAGAAAATTGGCCACACATGCTCCTCTTGCGGTTTCTGTGCTGGCTTAACTCCCCCAGCTTCGATGTAGACAGAGAGGGCTTCTTCTCATCCCTTCTGCATGAAGAGCAAAGGATCTATTCTTTATTCCTAAAGAAAAAACTATACTGCTTTCCAACATTGCCCACTAACCAGAGTTGTGACTTCTTGGTCTCTGGCATATGGCCCAGTCAAACACAATAAACATGTATTATTAGAGTTAGCTTATTTAGAAAACATGGTAAACTCTCTGAGATTTGGGAATAAATTTTTGCTTTGGGGGGGAATTTTTAAAAATCTGATCCATGATTCCTAGTATGGAAACACCTTCTAGCAAAGCTCATCAGCAATTCAAGAGTTACCTATATAAACTCAGATAATGAAGATCGGGGACTGAGACTTTTAGGGGCCTTTTCCCTCATGGCTACAGGCTTAACAAGGACAAAACTCAAATCCATATTGCCAAGGCAAGCCTTATACCTTGTAATTCGGTCATTTTTCAGTTGTGTGCAAGTGTCCTTGACCCTATTTGGTACTGGCAAGGACACTAGAATGGGTTTCCATGTCCTTCTCCAACTCATTTTACATACAAGAAAACTGAGGCAAACAGGGTGAAGTGTGTCTGAGGCCAGATTTGTCTTCCAAGATGAGTCTTCCTGACAGGCCCAGTGCTCCATTCACTATATCACTATATAGCTATCTTATACCAAATAAGCACATGAATATTTGATTAAATTGAATACATTTCAAGCACATAGGGCAAACTGTGCAAAAGCAAAAAAGACAAAAGATGGATTGCCAAATGTGGGAAATAGGGAGGAGGCCAGTCTTGGGAATAGACTGGTTCAAAAAAGGAGACTAATAAGAAATAAGTCTGCAAGGAAGACTTATTTAGCTTCTAATATCAAGCTAAGGAGTGTGTATTTCTCCCCAAAGGCAATGGAGAACCAGTAGGCAAGAACTGCATCTTATCTACCCTTTTTACCTCCCTCAGGACCAACCCAGTGCTCTTGAATACACTGAGCACACCAACAATGAGAGCTATATTGTATTCTAGTGTGTTGTATTGTATCAGTGAAACCACTGAAACCACTATTGTAATATTACCTTGCCAGATTTCCAATGAGAAATGAAACCACACACATACATATATAAAAATATATTTATATATATATATATATATATATATATATATATATATATATATATATATATATATACAAACAAGCCTGCCCATTTGCAAAGCATCCATGCCCAAGTTAGAAGGAGAATTTAGGCACCTTTGCATCACACTACCCATTTTTCCCATCTTTCAGTTTTTTCTTGCCATAAGAACAGCCATGTGTTAAAGCAATTGGGTTGACAGCTTTGTCAGTTATATGTCAGTAATGACTAGAAAAGGTCTAGTGATTTGGGGCAATTTATTTGTCCAAACATGATCAACTGAATAGCAATGGATTCAATTACTCCATGATCAGCAGTTACTTATGACCTCAAAATAAAGACCCTGGAAAATGGTTGGTTCCCTCCCACTTAGAAACAAGATTATTGTTTATAGAAAAAGTAACTTTGAAAATCAATATTTCTTTACAAAAAGATGAAATAAAAGAAAATATTAACATTTCAACTTGATCGCAATTCAATTTGATGAAGGAAAAATATTTGGCATATTTTGTGGGCCCCTGATTATTGTCCAGCACCACAACCCATAAGAACCCCAATTCTTCCCGCTACCTCTTTTCATAAACAACGTACCTGCCAAGATATTTACCTGACCACAGTCACATCCAGATGTGGGCCACTCCTTGACTTCTCCCTGCACAGAGATCTTTAAAAAGATCTATCCTCTCTACCATGCTGCTATTCTCAGCCCAGCTGCCAGCCTCTGGCAGTTGTTCCTACTTTCTCTTCTCCTTTCCCTCTTTCTTAATTTTACTATCTGCTTATTAAAAAAAAAAACAAGCCTCACTTTTTTTTTTATCTTGCTACCTCCTTAAGGAGTTCTGTGAATTAACTTGTAATTTTTTTGTAGTGACCTATGAATTAAAATTTATGACTTTTTCTTACACTCCTGGGTCAGAGAGCTTTGTGATTTCTTCACCAAAAAATAATGAACCCCCAGTGGTCTTTACAAGCCCCCTCCCTATGACCATCTATGAGACTACCTCCCACAGTAAATTCACTAGAGGACTCACCTGAAATAGAATATCAAGGCTCTACCGTTCTGGAGTTATGAGTTACCTCGGCCACATATATTCCCTACATTTGTGCCTTACTGCAATGCTTTGTCACTACTATTCTTACTATCATATGAGTAAATAACTTTGCTAAAAGCTGAGTTTATAAGGCAGTAATATGAGTTGTTTTGTAAGGAAATTTTAGCCAAAACCAAGAAAAAGAGAGTAAGGACAGTTGCAAGTCTATAAGTAGCAGTTAAAAATTTAGCAAAATAAAGAAGTTTGAAAAGTAAGAACAGTTTCAAGTGCTGCACCTGGGCTGATCAGCAGCTGTCACCAGCAAGGGATACATAAAGAAGGAAATAGCATAAAGAAGAGAAAATAGGGGCAGATGCAAAATTGTTGCAACTAGGCTGATAACAGCAACACCCAAAAAAGGTAAAGACAGGGACACATTCAAGTTGGGGAGTCCAAAACCAGTTCGATTTTCTGGGACATGCTCATTGTTTTCTAGGTTCTAATCCAACAGTAGATACATATCAGCCATGTGATCCCAGGTAAGTCTATTAACCTCTGTCTACATCTGTAAAATGGGGATGATAAATAATAACCTGTACCTCCAAGGTTGTTGTGAGGACAAAATAAGATGATGCTTGCAAAGTCTTAAAGTACCATATAAATTATTATTCATACTTATTTCATTATTCTTATATTGGAGCATGCTTGGTAGAGAAGTTGTTGATTCCAGGGCAACATGCTGTATGTCTTGCCAGATATCATTTTATCAATCAACTCTGCTCAATTGGTATTTTTGTCTTACAGGGAGGGGTTTAATGATACAGAAGAAAGCTTAAGAAACAAAGACATCAAAAAACTTTTAAAAGAAAAAGTCATACAAAAGAAGGCAATCATATATAAGAATAAAGTATAACAGTCTTCAAAATATAGGATTTGAGCTCAATACGTATGTTGGTTAATTCTTGGTTCACTTCTCACTATGAGGATCCCTAGGGGGAAGGAACATCAGAGCCAGCTAAAGGAACAAGAGAGATAAAGATAGAAGCAAGGGGGTAAAAGAGATATAATCTAGGGTGGTAACAATTTCTGAAAATAAGCTATTATCTTAATAAACCTTCAAATAATAAAATTGTACCTGTAATCCTCCTGTAAAGAACTGGTGAGAAAGTGATGACACCAGAGTCAGGTACAGGAATCTCCAGGGGAAACTCTAGCTGTAATCTGTACCTCTGGGTACATATAAGACTTTAAAATCTAAATTGAATTTTTATTTAGGAATAAATTTATGTGGGTAGGTTCTTTTCTCAAGGGATTTGTTTGTCATTTATGAACATTTAAAGGCAGCATCTTTTTTCACCTTCTTGAATAACATGTTAGTCTAAAAATCAGTAAAATACAAAGATAAATTTGGGTAATAAATTCATTCATACCTTTGCCCCTCAAAGTGAACTACTTTACCAAAATTCTTCCAATAAAATAAGGACACAGTCTATGTTTGACTTTGGATCCTCACCCTGGGAGGATACTCTGCCCCTTTGTTCCCGTCCTCTGATTGATTGGGTCCTCTCAGAATTTTCATTACAATGAAACCAGGCCAACCAGGTCTTCATTCCTCTCAGAAAGAGGTGCCAAGCACAAAGCTTGTGATATATCTGAATACATATTTGGAATATATTCCAATATATAATTGAGAAATATTTTACAAAATAAAAATATAATAAAATATAGATAATGTTAAAATATTATTTTCTAAGTCAACCAAAGTTTCTATTGAAGTTAATACCACTGTTCTCAGGGCTCCTCTCCTGACTCCCCATTTTGTCTACCTTGAATAAGTACCTTCCCCACCCTCAAAACTTTTCAGCATCCTGTTTACCTCTTGTCTTCATTAAAATATAAATTCCTTAAGGGAAAACATTATTTTCCTTTCCATTTATATTCCAGCTAAACAAAGGGCCTGGGACATAGGCTTCCTGTATCTGGGTAGCCAGTACTTAACTAATATATATTAGATGGGATTGGACATGATGATTCCTAAGGTCTCTCCATCTGTGATTCTAAGATGCTATGATTGTTTTGCTTTCCAAGGAGCTGGTTTTCTAAATGCTTAAAGAGAGGTTTCAAATCCCAGTTTTGTCTTTAAAGATACATTTTCAGTGTTATCTTTCCCAACAAAAACCTCCCTTTGTGTTTGAGAATTTTGTAATTATTTTTTCAAGTTTTTGACTCTTCTAACAGAATACTGCAAAAAGCAATTATGGAGCTGGTGAAAAGAGTGGGAAAAACTTTATTTTCACAAAAGAGGGCAACACGTTAAGGTTCTAAATGTAAACAAGTGATTTAATACACATTGGTCAAAGTAAATTAAATTGCCTTCTTTCTTTTCTTAGGAAAATGTACTTAGCAAAAATGCAAATTAATAGAATAAAGGAATATGAACAACCTGAGTTTTGATCCAAATTCACAGTGGGACTAATTAAAAATTGAATTTTACCAAACCTAGGTCATTTTATGTCATAGTTTGAGTCAATCATATGTGTTAAGAGAGCTTTATAAAAATGGTAAGCCTTAACTGAAAATAGTAAATGAAGGGTACAAAAATCCCACTGATAGCAATGGAATTTAATAGATAAAAAACTGCCCCATAATGGAATAATAATGATTAGTATTCACTATGAAATCAGGTTTACAAAGAATGGTCTTTTTAAAAAAAATTGATCTCCTTTGTTTTTACATCAGAGTTATTTCTTTTGTTGAATCATTCTTCAGTAATGTCCAATTCTCTATAACACCATTTGGGATTTTCTTGGCAAAGATACTAGAGGAATTTCAACAACCACAAATGACAGTGTAGAAAACATTCTCTATCCATATATTTCCCTGCCTCTCTTCAGAATCTATTCTCATCACTCCTCTGGGACCAGAATTGATCCCTCTAATATCTCAGTTTAGTTTCTTTTTAGAGTTCTTTCCCATTGCATTATTCTGTGCAGCCTATTTTCTTAACTTATTTCACTCTGTATCAGTTCATGCAAGTCTTACCATGTTTCTCTCAATGCCTTATATTCATTGTTTTGTGCCGGGCAATAATATTCTATTATATTCATACATCACAGGTTTTTTGGCTATTTCTCATCAACATAGCCCCACTTGCTTATGTAAATTTTTACTCCCAAGAACTTATTATTAAACAACTTTAAAAACTAGTGATTATTATCCTGACTTTCCCAATGAAAATTCTGAGGCTCTGAAAAGTGAAGTGACTTACACAGGACAACACAGTCAGTAGGTATGAGAAGTGGCACAAGTCTTCCTGAGTGAGTCCAATCTCTCCTCTACTCCCAGTTGCTTCTCTATGTGCAATGGATTGTTGTGGTTGTGGTTGTTATGGTGGTTGTGGTTTTTCAAACACAGACCACTGGTGAGACCTTCACACAGAAAAAGATTATAAGGCAAGGGGCAGAAAAGGCCAGTGAAATCATTTGGTCTGGCTCTGCCATAGCAACTGCAATCAGGACTTGAAATTTTAGGGGTGAATTAATTAAATATTTGCTCAAATGTAGCAGACTAATTTTTAAGTTGATAATTTTGTGTGGCCCATGTTATAAATATACAAATGGCAGAAAAAAAGGTTCCCCACCTCTATTATAAGAAACCGTGGGCAAAGGAGCTCTGATTCAGAGCAAAGAAGCTGAAAACATGAGCAATGCTTAGGGAAACTATGTTCACATTGAGCTCCTGTCTGATTCAGAACACTGGGAAATGGTCAGCTCTTTTTTAACCTGAGGACAAAACTAGGGAAGCCTTTTATGAATGTCCCAGTCTACATACAATAGACTCTAGAAGTATTTTGGAATGCACCAATCACCTATTAGCTAGATAAGGAATAATGTATGGATTATTAGAACTCTTTGGGTGACCAGGGCTGGGCTGTGGATTTCGCTATTTTATTCCTGTCTATTTCCCCCTCCTGATTCTTGGGGTAGGTCTGACCTATCTAGCATTTCTCTCCTGAAATGAGCACAAATTTGTGAAAGAAACTAAAGAGCTAAGAAACTTGATCCCTTTGACCACAAAGAATTTATCAACTAATTAAGAAAATTAATTTCCATATATTAAACAGCCTAAGGGACAAACTGAATGATTTATGTATTATAACAAAATTTCTGAGGAAATAATCTTTATGACTTGGAGTAGTTAGAATCAAGAAACATTAACATTGGTAGACTTAACATTTTATATGAAAAAAAGAATGGTGATTTTCGTGGTCTAAGGACTGACGTGGAGTCAAAAGTATGACCAAATGTGGACACAAAAAGCTAATCGGAATGTTCTATTGTTGTTTGTCCTTGATTCTCAAAGAAGACCATGACATCTGGGAGGTGAGGCCACGACATGGGCATGAATTGGATTTGAGTGGGGGGGGGGCATATACTAAGTCACCAGTCTCACTTTCTCTTCCAGAGTCACCTATGATCCAGTGGCCAGATGTGAATTAGGACAAGTGGAGATGGACCTCAATGTGAAGCAATCAGGGTTAAGGGACTTGCCCAAGTTGTAAGGGGCAAGTGTCTAAGTTCAGATTTGAACTCAGGTTCTCCTGACTCCAAGATCAGTGTTCTACCCACTGTACCATCAACCTAGCCCTTACATTGAATTAGTTAACATTCAACGACTAAGTCAAGAGATAATAATAATAATAAGCATGTCTACAACACTTTAAGGCTTGCAAAATGGGGGCGGCTAGATGGCACAGTGGATAGAACACCGGCCTTGGAGTCAGGAGTACCAGAGTTCAAATCCGTCCTCAGACACTTAATTATCTAGTTGTGTGGCCTTGGGCAAGCCACTTAACCCTATTTCCTGGCAAAAACCTAAAATTTAAAAAAAAAAAAGACTTGCAAAATGCTTTCCCATTATCATCTAATTTTTTCCCTCAAATAACAATATAGGTGCTATAGGTACTTTCCTTATCTCCATTTCCTGGTAAGGAAAGTGAGGAAGTTAGAGATTCACCTCGGGTCACTGAGGTTGGATTTGAGCTGTGGTCCCATCTCCAGGTCTAACACTCTACTGCACCCCCTTGGCTTCCGTGATGTAAAAGTTTTACTGAACTTATTTTCCACTGATCACTTCATCAATGGAATAGTTTTCCAATCCAATCCCAGGTTTCTAATAGGAACCCCAATGAAGTGGAGCATGTCCAAAGAGGACAAAGTAGAGTCAAAAAGAATCTGAAAGCCAAGTCTCCTCTTGTAAACAGTGGAAGAACCGAGAAGGTTGGTTTTAAAGAAAAGAAAGTTTAGAAGAAACTTTCAACATTTGATAGGCTTCCCTAGTCTTTCCAAATCAACAAATAGAAGTTGTAGGGCAGGGCCAGCTAGGTGGTGTAGTGGATAAAGCACCGGCCCTGGAGTCAGGAGTACCTGGGTTCAAATCTGGTCTCAGACACCTAGCCGTGTGGCCTTGGGCAAACCACTTAACCCCGTTTGCTCTGCATAAACCTAAAAAAAAAAAAAAAAAAAAGAAGAAGTTCTAGGGAGATGGTATTGGACTAACCCAAACTCAAAAAATTTTCTGCCAATTAGTGAAGTCCAAAGAGGAATGGACTTTCCATGAGATAATGAGCTTCCCAAAGCAGAAATACTTCCCAAAATATTCAAGTAAAGACTGGTTGACTATAGTAGCAATATTATATTGGGAATTAGTCATTTAGCCTAGATTGAACTAGATAACCATTTAAATGCCTTTGTACTATATAAATTTAATATTAAACTAAGTTTGAGATATAGATGATGGGAAGAGGAAGTAGATCATGATAATTATCTTAAATTATATTTGAAGGCCTGTAATGGGAAGGAAGAATTAGATTCACTTATTCCAACCCCTTGTTTTATATTTGAGGACACTGAATCCTAGAGAGGTTAAATAACTTGCTTGAGGCTACACAGGTAATAGCTCAGTGTACTCCTGTTTGGCCTCTGAGGACAGACCCAGAAGCAATGGGTCAATATTGCAAAGAGGTCAATTTAGGTGTGTGAGTAGGAACATTATCTAATGACTTCCTCTTGAGTCCTGGTGTTGTTGGTCTTCAGCAGAGGCTGGACAACCACGTTTCATATATTTTATCATGGGAATCCTTTCAGGGCATGATTTCAACTACACATTCACTGAGTTCCCTCCCAACTCTGAAATTCTGTGATTCTGAGATTCTACAAATGCAAAGAAATCTGAAAAGGGCTTCATTAATTAGTATTATTCTGGCACAAAGCACAAAGTATTTGTCGACTTGCTGATTGGAGATAAAAAAAAAATAGAAGCAAAAGCCTGGAATTTATTGACAATATTAGGAGAAAAAAATGAATTAGAAAGGATGATCAAAGAATCTTGATGGGGCTTAGAGAAAATAAAAGTGTCCAGATATTTTAGTCATTGAAATTGATTAGTTTAAATGAAAATAGTAAGCAAGAACAGCAATTTTATTGATCTTTAATGGTGTTTATAATAAAACATTCAATTTTTGAAAATAAAGAGAAAGAATGGAAAAAGTCCTTCAATATGGCTAAGTCACTATAACCTTCAAACTGGAGTTTTCAGTAGTATGAAGTAGGAAATCAGATTTCCAGGGATTAAAAAAGGAAATGAATGCCCAGGAATGGGAGGCAGGAGGTAGATACCATGTGCCAGGACTTTGGTCCCTGCAGGAAAGAGAGAGATTAGATAATACCTTAAAGGACTACCAGAATCAAAAGAAGTTTATTGTTGTTTTTGTTTGGAGGCTTTTTTTTTCAAGATAAGAGAGCCCTGAACATGTTTAAGGGCAGAAGCCTGGGGCAAAGAAGAGACTGAAAATCTTAGAAGGGGAGAAAATAATTGTGGAATTGAAGTCACATGGAAAAGGTCTTAACTCTAGAGGGAAGGAAAAAATGCTTTCTTTAAGAATGAAGGGAAGGATGAAAGGATTCACATAGGGCATTGTGATATTTGGAAGACCTGTATGCATGCTTGCATGTGAGGTCAACTGTTAAGAGCCACCAGGATGTGAGGGGAAGGAAGGGTTGGGATGAGAAGAAGAAAGCCAAGAGAGAATTGAGTGCTTAAGCACAGTGTCTAACAGAGAGTATTAAATAAATGCTGGATCTATCTATCTGTCTGCCTACCTACCTCTCTCTCTCTACCTACCTATTATCTACTCTATCATCTATCTATCTATCTATCTATCTATCTATCTATCTATCTATCATCTATCTATCTTTCTATCTACCTATTTATCTACCTATCTATCTAATCTAATCTATCTCCTACCTGCTAATTCATCTACCTAGCTAAAGAAGTATTTTAAGGAGAGGAATTCTGGAGTAGCCACAGTGGATACTGTGCAAGAGATTATAAGATCATAATTTTAGAGATGGAAGATTCCTTATAGGTTATCTAGTTCAATCCCTTCATTTTAGAGATGATGAAACCAAGGTCCCAAGAATGTGGCCACACAGGAAATAAGTAGCAGAGTCTGAAATTTGAACACAAATGTACAAGACCGAGAACCAATAGTCATACCCCAGTAGATAAGTGTTCAAAGCACATCAAAGAAGTAGCTATGGTTAGCACTTTGGGTCTAGAGATAGGAAATACAACTTTGGTCTCACCTTCTGTGTGTCCTTGGTCAAGTCACTTTGCCTCTGCCTGTCTCAGTTTCCTCAGTAGTAAAATGGGAATGATAATGATGATAGCTATTTCTCAGGGTTATTGTGAGGATCAAATAAGATGATATTTGTAAAGTGCTTAGCCTAGAACATAATAGTTATGAAGCTAGTTAATATATTGCTTAGTTTTATAAATACAAGGTATTTTCATTATATGAACCAACAGTTGTCAAAAGAATTACAGTTATTAACAACCACGAATGACTGTCAGAAATCACTAAAAATGTAAAAAAAAATGCAAGCTAATTTTCACTGATCTTTCCAGAATGGCATTTAAAGACTTTTTCACTAGAAATTTCTCCAAATTAGTCTTGATCCTTTCATATTTCTGCTACTAGTGAGCACCTGAATAGTATTTCCTTCTCACTAAAGCCATTTTCTGAACCATATTGATTTTGAGATCCATGAGATTCTTTAGCATTGATAATGGGAAAGGTTTAATTAAATCTTGGCAGTACCCTACAAACCTTGCAATCCAGATGTGGAGAAGGCTCTTGGAAGAAAAGGAAAAGCAGAATTGCCTAGGAAAGTCATCCATGTGGTTTAAATTATGTATCAATATAATATCTATGAAATTGAACCCTATTCCCAAGGGTAAGAAGGAAGCAGAGAATAGAAGGCACAGTCAGTTAAAAATAACCCCTTTTTCATAGCTTAAAAAAAATTATCATTCTTAGATCAAACACACAAGGATCTTTTCATCCCCCCACTACAGGCTGGTGCTTCAATTTCAAAGGCAGCTCAATGTTTCTGATCTGTTATCAGTCATATGGATTCTGTACACACAGAGAAAACCGCCAAGGAGCCTCCCCAGCAAAAACAACACAGCTCACAATCAAACTGGGGGGGAGAGAGCATGGGGAAAGTAAGCAGCACACACACACAAACACACACAAATACACACAGACACACAGACACAAACACACACAGTCACACACACTCACATTCACAGTCATCACACACACATTCACACACAATCACACACACACATCATACACACACACATTCACAGTCATCACACACATTCACACACACACACACACACACACACACACAGTCACACTCACAGAACTTTACCATTAGAAGCAGATTCTCCTGAAACAGATGCTAGGATGCCTAAGAAAGCTCAATTTTGGGACTGAATTGTTCAGTCTTCCTTGGTTGTGTGGGTAGAGAAAAGATGAGGTGGAATAGGGGACTGACATTTAGTTTATGAGCTTTTTTTAAATTAACATTTTTATTACTTTATTTATCTATTTTTCCAACTACCTGCAAAGTTAGTTTTCAACAATCATTTCTGTAAGATTTTGAGTTTCACATTTTTCTCCCTCCTTCCCCCAACAAAGATCAATGGAATGTAGGTTACACGTGTATAACTATGTTAAACATATTTCCATTATCAATCATGTTGTGAAAGAGGGAGAAAAACCATGAGAGGGGAAAAACACAAAACATAAAACAAATTTGAAAAATTTGAAAATAGTAAGCTTGGTCTCTATTCAGAGTCCATAGTTCCTTCTCTGAATGTAGATGGCATGTCCATCACAACAGTTGTCTTATTAGTGTACTACTGAGATGAGAAGTCCATCATAGTTGATCAACACACAATGTTTTTTAAGCAGTTTTGTCCATGGAACCAAGACAAATCCTGTTTTCATTTCACTAGTTGTGTATATGCTAAAAATAGACAAACTGACCCCCATCAAAAAAATTTTAACAATTAAAATTTTTCCTAGAAGACAGTTAAAAAATTTCTCTTTCAGAAAACACTTGGGAACTTTTCCTTTTCAGGACCATTATGTAAATCATAATTTTGAAAGAACAGTTGAATTTGCCAGATTGGTTGCTCATTATTCTTAAATGATTACTTTACAAGCCAGCTTAACATCAACAGTAATAGAATGAACTCTAATGGGCTAGTCTAAGCCTGGGCTTGGGGGGGGATTTTTTTTTGTAGGGAGGGGTTAGTACAGTTATCACACATTGTAAATGCAGCTCCATTTCTTACTTAGAGTAATTGGGAAAGAAAAGTTGAATTGAAGGCCAATGAATGTTGGCGGGGAGCCATGCATGAAGTATTTTTGTCCTTGCAGCAATTCATACAGTTTTCTAACAATTTTTAATTTCAGCCATATTTGTCTGTCCTTTTCTAACAGCACCCAATACAGCCCCAATTCTCCCCAAAACCATTTAAATGACCCTAATTTTTTTCAAAACAGAAACATAATCCCAACAAGTAAAATTTTTATCTGCTTTTTCTCTTTTCTCCTAATTTGGTATTTTTCAAGTCACAGAATAATATAGATCAATGGTTGGTCCTGGAATCAGGAAAACCTAGATTCAAATCATATCTCTGATACACATACACACACTTACAGTGTGATCTAGGAAAATCATCTAACCTCTCTTGGTCTCAGTTTCCTCACCTGTGGAAAGAGGAATTTGGACTAAATGGTCTCTAATGTTTCTTCCAGCTTTAAATTTATGATCTTATCTAGCAAGTTACAGATTGGTTGCAATCTGCCTGGGTGAAGGGAGTTCCCCATGTTAATGAATCACAGAATGGTTTTATAATCTTGTAAAAACCTGTCTGACCCAGAAAGCACAATCTAAATTGAACATTTTTTTTTGCATTGTCTGTAGGCCTCAAACTAATTTCCTCTTTTTTTTTTCTAATGAGCTATTCTTCCAAGATCATCTCTTCCCCAAAACTTAGGTAAACCCATTAGGATTGTATTCCTCTGGATCTGAATGAGAATTATTCATTTCATTACAATATTAGCCTAGCATAAAATTCCTTACCATTTTTAACTTGAAACATTTTGTGAAAATTCTATAATTTTGTACCACGAATCATCTGAAATTTTGTAAAACCCATCTCCAGAAAAATTAATTTCCTCCTTTTTTTAATCCTACCCTACTCTTTGAATATCCATCAATGGTCAGAAACCTTAGAAGGGAGAGAAGGGTCACCAAGGCTTTTAGATTAGTGGGAGGGGTAGCAAAGAGAGATAGGACAGACTAGCAAGCACTAACTTCCTTTCTTCTCTCAAGTTTTCTGTCTTCTTTCTCCATTCTCTTTATTTCTTTCTCCCTACTACCCCAAATATGATCTCACAAGTACCCAGTCATTCTTGGTATCTTTTCCCCACATCACTCACTTTAACTTTTCTTTTTTTTCTGTATCTTTACCATCGCCCCCTCCCAACCCCACCTAATAAGGCAGAAGACAGCAGCCCAGATTGCCCTTTCCTCCCTTCTGGCCACTATTAATTGGTCATTTCTTATCCTGTCTGCTTTTTTTTTCTCACAAGGCCAAGAGTTCTAGGAGAACATAGTTGTAAAACAAATGCCATTCTACCACAGGCTAAATAATACCCTTTGCATCTGGCACATTGTCTTCTAGGTGCAGTGATTAAAAGACCAGACCTAAAATCAGAAAGATACATGACCTCAAATCTGGTCTGAGACACTTAATAACTGTGTGACCCTGGGCAAGTCATTTAAGCCTGTTTGCCTCAGGTTTTCTTCTCTGTAAAATGAACTGGAGAAGGAAATATCTCCAGGACCTTTGCCAAGACAACCCAAAGGGGTCATGAAGCATTAGACTCAACTGAAATGACTCCATAACAAGTTGGCATCAATCTTTTTTTCTTGGTATCAGCAATATTAACATTTTACATGGTCAGAGAGATAGTTTAGAGAACCAAGAAGGCAAGTAGAAACGTTTTGGTTATTCTATCACAGTCTGACCCAGCATGGAAGCCATATCTTTTTCAATTTTGAAAAATCACAGCTAAGTCAATCTTACAAAAGAAAAAAGTCAATTCATTGCCAATCAAAAATCATAAGCTGATATTATATGTGGCCTCACATATAATAAAGCAAACATGGATGAATAATTCTTAAATATTGGCTACTACCAACATTATTTGGACAGAGGTTGTTCAATAACCAGTGGTCAGGTATGCTAAAGAGGATATTCTTATTCTGGCACAGTTTGGACCAAATGACCTTTGATAATCCATCCCTGAAATTCTGTGATCCTATTACTCAGTTACAAAGCTAATTTCCATAGAGCCATGCTCAAAATTCCCTCTTTAGAGTTTAGAAAAATACCCAAAAGGTCTAATGAATGGCTGTCATAATGTTGAGATATGAGCAGAAAGACACACCTTCAAAATAATATAGAAAAAAATTCTTCCACAGCCAGTCTCCAATGACCACAGTCATATCAAGTTTCTTATCATGTTCCAATATCAATTTTTAAGAATCAATAAATAAACTAACATAGAAATGGTTTCTTTTTATTATAACAAATCAGTTCATGAAAGTAACTTGGTACCTTGGAGAGAGCCCTGACCAAGGAATCAGAAAGGCATGAATTCAAGTTACACACACACACACACACACACACACACACACACACACACACACACACAGACATACACAGACACACAAAGACTGGGTGAGCGATTTGATTTCTCCATGCTGCCAGTCAACTCTTAAAATAATGCAGAGAATCTGCCAATCTGCACTGATAGGAGACCATCATCAGAAGCTTCTGTTATCATTGAAATGAAAGGGCCAAACCAATAAAATATTCTAAGACAGTCACTAATATTAAAATTCTGATCAAAATAAATAGTTAAATATTTCATGCCCTACAAAACCTTTTACATTTTATTTAAACTTACAGGAAAATATGGTAAGCTGATTTTATAGCATTCTCATTTTTTTTCCAGCAAAGAAATCTAATTTGTCTACAGATTTAAAAGAAGCAGTATGGCATAATGGAGACAGAGAGAGAGATAGCATAGGAATAAGGAACATCAAAGTTCAAATCTCACCTCTGAGAAGTTTTCTGAGTCTCCATTTTACCACCTGTAAAATAAGGAAATTAGGCAACATGTTTCTAAAGGCTCTTTTGGCTCTGAGTCAATGATCTATGAAGTCACTGAACTTTAGGCAGTTCTCTATGGTTTATCTATTCAGTTGTAGAGAGTTTCAAACTCCATAGGCAGAGAGTAAGTTCCCATACCAATCCTGAGTGTATTGATAGGCGAGAGTTAGAAAATAGTAAGAATTCAAATGGGGTAGTATTAATTTATTCCTCCACAAAAAAATTGTAACAAGTTTTTTTTTTCTGATAAAGGTCTCATTTGCAAAATGTGTAAAAACTGAATTCAGATTTATAAGAATATGGTCTGAGGATACAAACAGGAAAATTTCTAAGGAAGAAATATCACTAATAATTAGATAAATGTAAATTAAAGCAACTCTGATGTTCCATGTCACACCCATAAGATTGGAAAAGATGACAAAAATAAAGATTATGACAAATATTGGAGGGGCTGTGGGAAAACAGGTGCATTAATCCACTCTAGGTGGAGTTGTGAATTGGTCTGGTTAGTCTGGAAAGCAATTTGAAACTAAGTCTAATAAGTTACTAAAGTATAAATATTCTCTGGCTAGTCTTATCCCCCCCAAAAAATCAAAGAAAGAGGGAAGGCTTCATATTGCAAAAAATATTTGTAGAATCTCTTCTTATAATGGAAAAAACTAGAAACTAAGCAATAGCTGAATAAATTATGTTATATGACTATAATGGGATATTATTGTACTATAAAAAAGTTTTAGAAAATGATGGGAAGACCAATGTGAATTGATGCAAAATGAAATAAGCAGAACCTGGAGAACAATATATACTATGACATTAATATTGCCAATATAATAATAATAATGATAATGATAATAGTTCTGAAAGTTTTAAGAATGTTGAACAATGAAATGATCAACCAGGACTCCAAGGAGGGAAAAAGAATGCTGCCCATTTCTTGTCAGAGAGATGATGAATCAAATGTACAATAATACCTGTGTTATTTTTAGATATTTTTGCAAGGCAATGGGGTTAAGTGACTTGCCCAAGGTCACACAGCTAGGTAATTAATAAGTGTCTAAGGTTGGATTTGAACTCAGGTGCTCCTGACTCTAGGGCTGGTGCTCTATCCACTGTGGCACCTAGCTGCCCCATACCTGTATTTTTTTAGACATGACCAGTATGAAAATATGTTTTGTTGGACTATTCATATATGTTTACTAGGGTTTGTTTTCTTTTTCTTTTTTCCAAGTTAGGTAGAGGAAGGGAGTGTAGAATGCAAGAGGGGAAAAAACAATGTTTGATAAATTTTTAAAAATTAATCAAAAGAGTATTATTCCTCATCTAAAAATTTTCTCAGTGCTAAAAGTTAAAAAAAGGAGAATTGAAAAACAATTAATATGCCTTATCAATACAGACAAGTTATTCTCTATTTAGGAATTTTACCTGCTTTGAAGTTATATGAGAACAAATAATCTTTTGTATGTTCCCCATTCATATACTCTAATATCTACTTCTGTAGCACTGGGATCCTTTGACTAGGACCTAAATACCAATAATCAATTAGGATGTCTTCAAGTCATTTTTTTAAACAATTGAAGTTCTTTGTTATAAATCTTCGATATTGTTACTATATGAGTAGAACCTGTGATAGAGAACAATTAGCTAATTCAGTAATTAATTTCTTTTTACACATCAAACAAACCAGTTAATGGCTTATTTGTTTAATATGTGTTCTTGATAACTATTAATTATCATTAATAAATGGTACTTCTGCCTTTCCAAATGGGTTTGAATTTGAAGGCTTGTTCTTCAGGTCAAGGAACTAAGCTAAGTTGCTAATTCAACATGGAAAAACATTTGATTAAGACATAGAGTTTACCTGAATTAAGTGGATATTTTGGCATTTGTGTATGCAGAAGACAAATTCATCAATTTTCTAATTTCCTATTAGGAGTAGCAAATCCCATTTTCTTTTTGGATCACTATTGCTGCTACTTCCTCAGCTTCTGTTAGAATGAGTGATTTCACAGAATTGCAGAATAAAAGAGTTGAAAGGAATCTCTGAGGTCATCTAGTCCAGTTCATGCCCAAAGAAGAATCTCCATCATGCTCCATAATCAATCAATCATTATGTATTTATTAAAAACAAATTATGTGGTAAGTACTGCTGTTCAGTCACATCATACTTGGTGACCCTGTTTGAGTTTTTCTTGGCAAGGTTTCCATTTCCTTCTCCAATTTATTTTACAGATGAGAAATTGAGTAAATAGGTTTGAATGACTTGCCCAGGGTCACCCAGCTCGTAATTGGTGTTGAATTCATGAAGATGAGTCTTCCTAATTCTAATCCCAGGGCTCTATCCACTGGACCACCAAGCTACTACCATCTAGCATTGGAGTTAGGTCTCGGTGAATAGAAACAAATAAAAGCACTTATCAAGGGGCCGCTAGGTGGCGCAGCGGAAAGAGCACTGGCCCTGGAGTCAGGAGTACCTGGGTTCAAATCTGATCTCAGACACTTAATAATGACCTAGCTGTGTGGCCTTTGGCAAGCCACTTAAACCCATTTGTCTTGCAAAAAAACATAAAAAAGGCATTTATCAAGTCACTGTATAAAGACCTCTAGTGAAGAGAAGCCACTTAAAGTAATTCATTCCACTTTTGGATAACTATAAATTGGGGGGGGGGGGGGGAACTAAAATGTGCCTGTCTTCAACTTCTACCCATTTCTCCTACTATAGTTTTGTCCTCTGTGGCAAAACAAAACAAAAAACCAAATACTTCCTCTTCCACATGATTCTTCAAATATTTGAAGACTGTTATCAAGTTCTCAGTAATTTTTATCTTTTCCAAAAATACTCTGCTTCCTAGGAATAATCCTCTCACAGTATATTCTTAATGTTTTAGCAACCTGGTCAGCCCCCTCAGGTCTCACTTCAGTCCATCTCTATCCAAATTCAGAATCTGACTTGAGCAGAGTATGGGAGAATTCTTATCTCCCTTATTCTGAATACCATGTCTCCCTCTTAATTTAGGATAGGATATTATTCATTCATTCATTCATCTACCAATTAATTAATCTGTTTATTATTACCTTGTCACACCATAACCCTATATTGCATTTGTGGTCTACTAAAAACTCCTGATCTTTTTTTTTCTGGAACTGTTGTCTCTTCTTGTCTCTCCCATTCTGTACTTACAAAGTTGATTTTTTAAAATTTAAGTATAGCACTTTACTTGTATGCCCATTAAATGTCATCCCATTCTATTCAGTCCTTGTGTGAACCTGCTGATTGATATTTTTTTGGATCCTGACTGCCGTACAATGTGTTAACCAGTCTTTTCGGCTTTGTGTCATCTGTAAATTAGAAAAACATATTATCGATTCATTGAGAAACATTTTGAACAGCATAGGGACAGACACAGTTCCTTGGAAATCTACAGTGTTCCCTGGGTTCCATGACCATTACTCTGTCATAAACATAAGTCTGGAGCAGCTTGCTCTTGATAAAACCATGTTCATTGTTTCCCTTTCAAAAAGTTCACACCATCCCTTTAACAATAATGTGTTCCAAAATTTTTTCCAGAGTTAGAAATCAAGGTCATTGTTCTATAATATGAAGACTCTACCTCTGTCCCTTTTTTGAAAATTGGAATACAATTTGCTTTTCCCTGTTTTCCAGTACTCTTTGTATTTTTTTTGTTCTATTAATGCTATATGTGTGTATGTGTGTATCTATAGAGCTATGCCCATGTCTACATATATAAATATGTATTTGCATATTGTGTGTGTGTAGCACACTTGCTTCCTATTAGTTATTGCTCATCCCTGCCAAAGAACTCTCCCTAGTGACAAATAAGCAGAGTCAAACAAAACAAATCAAGACATTGCATTCAAGTCCTAGCTAAACATGAGCATCTCTAGTCCTTCACCTCAGCTGAGAGCCAAATTTGTTTCTCTATTGGCCTTCTGAAGTTATGTGTGATTACTACATTAATCAGAGTGCTGAAGTCTTTGAGAGATGGATCACTTTATGATCATTGTGTAAGTTATTTCTTGGCTCCCCTTACTACTCTGCATCACATCATTTGTCTTTCCAGTTTGATTCTTTGAACTCACCATTTCATGGGATGTAGTATTCCATTATATTCATATGCCATAATTTGTTAAGGCATTCCTCAACTGTTGGATGCTCATCTTGATTCATTAGATTGTAAGCTTATTGAGAGCAGGGATTGTCTTTTGCCTCATTTTCTATCACCAATGATTAACACAGAGTGTAGCCCAGAGTAAGTGGTTAATAAATGTTTATTGATTAATTTGAGTTCTCTGCCGCTAAACAAAAGGGAGTTGTTACTGTATTTTTAATATGTTGACTTTTCTTTCTATCTTTGACCTCTTTGTCCTGTATGACACATAATGGTATTGCTAGGTTTGAGAGGCATATCCAGTTGGTATCATTCCAAACTGTTTTCCAAAATTGTTGGACCAAATCATAGCTCTACCACCAATGCATTATTGTACCTGTCTTCTCATTGTCCCTCTGGCATTTTGTCCTTTGTCATTTTTGACAAGCTGAAGTGTACAAAGTGAAATCTCAGAATTGATTTAATATCTCTTCTATTTCTGAAGAACTTTTAAAGGTATCAGACAATAGATCAGCAATCATATATTCTACTTCCTTGAGCATTCTCGTATGCAATTGTGCAATCTGTCAGACTATTCCAATCAATCAGTAAGCATTTATTAAGCACCTGGTGTATATGTGTGTGTGTGTGTGTGTGTGTGTTTATAAAAATACACACACATATGCCAAACAGTGTGGGTTTGGTTTGGGGTGGGGAAACAATAGCAAAAAACCAAAACTGTCACTCCCCACAAGGAGAACATGTGAATAGGAACTCTCAAGGACCTCCTCACTTATCCCTGATAATCACTTTTGTTCTCTCCTGTTTAGTGTAGAAGTCCTTCTCCTTGAAATTGAAACAAAACAAGCCTTCCAACTACTCTCTATGATCATAATACCATATGCCCCCAGCATTGACCCCATCTCCACCTCCTTTTTTTTTAGGTTTTTGCAAGGCAAATGGGGTTAAGTGGCTTGCCCACGGCCACACAACTAGGTAATGATTAAGTCTCTGAGGTTGGATTTGAACTCAGGTACTCCTGACTCCAGGGACAGTGCTCTATCCACTGTGACACCTAGCCACCTCCAGTCGCCACCTCCTTTTAAAATTTTCTTACCATCCCTCAAATACGTTTATATTTTGGTCAGTCTATGAGATCATTCATTTCTGATTGCCACCCATCCAAACTGTGTGACTCTAGCTCATGTTCCTCCAAAAATTTGTCCCATAGAAGGACCTTCAGGTTGCCTAACCTTTCACTTCCTCTAATTCTCTCCTTCTCAAAATGCAATCATTTCTTCTCTTCTGGTTATATAATTCTCTAAATATATCTTTTGTATCACCTTACTGCTAATATACTATAATCTATTGGTATCTGCCATGCCTCTTTTCTTTATCTTTTGGATGACTTACAAATTGAAATTGCAGCCATAAAACTGAGTCAAGGGATAACTGATGGGATTTTTCCAGTTAGTCATGGTAACACATAAAACAATTGTCCCCTACATTGCTTTTTTTTAAAAAAAAATCTTTGTTTATTAGAAGAAAGGATTCAATGAAAGAATGGATTCACAAACAATGGAGTTTTTCTTTCCAAGCTTTGTAACCTTATTTTTGTCTTTGTTTTGATGTATTTGTCTATTTCAGTCTTTGTATCTGCAGAACCGAATCCCTCACCTTGCACATAGTAGGCAATTAAATAGAATTGAGAGAAGAAGAGGGGAAAGTGTAGGTTAGACAAGAAAAAAAAATAATTCCCTGTCATAGGGAGGGTTGTTGGCAGGATCCTCAGTTGGGAGCAAGACATCAAGGAGATTATGTCATTCTTTTTTTTCAAAAAGGCTTTGCTCAATTCTGCAGTAGAAATGGTTGTTTCCTATAGCTCACATTAATTCTATTTGAGTTTGTTTTATGTAAACTACACTGGGATTAAATATTCTTTAACACTTGAACAAGATTCAGACACTTCTTTTTGAGGTGGATGTTAACTACAGTAAATCACTGGTCTGAGAAGAGGGTGTGAAAACATGCATAGAATTTGTCAAAATTGCTCACCATTAATAAAGCGGTATTCTTCCAGTTGTTGTCACTGTGTGTCATTCTTTGAAGTATTCCCGGAAGAATTTTTCTGAAACAAGCTTGGGTAGAGCTTGTCACCGTATCATATAACTGCTATTGAACTGTTTTGAGCTTTGAATCAGCTGTAGATCCTTTGTGTGAAAAAGGAAAACACTCCAACATAAAAGTGCACAGAAGTTGACAAGACTGACTATAATAGCTTTATCCTGAAAATACATATTCATGAGTGTCTGAAATAGAAGTTCTGCAAACATCGACTATTTTCATAGACTGTTTAAACCATTACCACTGACCTGAAACATCCTCATAATTTTGTTTATATATATTAGCCAGTGGGATTCTTTTCTGGATGTTCTAGACTATTATGGCTGAAAACTATCATGCTCAAGATGTGAACAATGCCACAGATAAGGAAAGTCTCCTAAAATGATACATTACAGAATTTCACAAATATGCCTGGAGGGAGAAATATTTCTTTTTTAAAAAAAAGTCAAGATATAATTGAAGAATTTTTTTTAAATCATCAGGTTATTTTGATCAGAAATTTTGATATATAATTTTAAGAAACTATATCAAGTAAATCTAGAGGCTATTATTCTAATGAACAACATATGAGTAGTCTGATATACCAGGTAAAATTCTGATTATGAACTTAGATGAACTGAATTCAAATTCTGTTTCACTGGGGATAAGATCTTCAGAACCTTGGACAAGCAAATCCACATCTCTGGTCTCTGTTTTTCCACTCTAGGTCAGTTCAGAGGACAGGACTAGATGACCTCTGGGTTTCCTGATACCTCTAAAGATTAGCTATGATTCTGGCTTTTTCACCCCCAAGGTTTTGCAAATTACATCAATCAACTTAAAGTGTACATTTCAAAAAATGAAACCCAACAAACTAAGTAAAAGACAAAAGTGAATAAAATGAAGCCAGGAGAAAGCATTGTAGAAAGTCAACATAGGGAACATACCTTGATGGATTCACATGTTCTCTAAATACTGTTGTTTCCTGATGACATTGTGCTAATTGAAAAGAACACTACAAGGCCCCCTCTATGAAATCCACAGTCCCTCAAAAGAGAACAATCTGGCCTTCCACATTACAAAAACAAAGTGGATGAAAAAGGTGACTACTTCAGATTATGTACAGACAACAACTCATTGATGCTTATCCAACTAAATCAAATTATCTTGGGTTGATGCAGCAGATGAGCAATAATGGGGACCAGAATTACATACAGAAATATTTGATTGTATCACATTTGGTAAATGGCATAATTGGTCCTAAGATGCTCCTTGCCATAAAAACCTAACTTACTGATAACACTACTAATAATACTAATATTTTGGGGTGGCTAGGTGGCACAGTGGATAGAGCTCCAGCCCTGGAGTTGAGTACCTGAGTTCAAATCCGACCTCAGACACTTAATAATTACCTAGCTGTGCAGCCTTGGGCAAGCCACTTAACCCCATTGCCTTGAAAAAATCTAAAAAAATACTAATATTCATCATAATAATAATAACATTTATATAGCATTGTAAGATTTGCCATGTAATTTAAAAATATTACCTCTTTTGATTCCCATAATAACCATGGGAGGTAGATGCTATTATGACTCTCATTTTACAGTTGAAGAAACCCAGTCAGGAAAAAGTTATGATTTTCCCAGTATCACACATATCTGATACTCGATCATCCTAACTACATGTTTATCACCTTCTCTAACTGCCTTTGAGATCTATAGTCATTCAAAAGATCACTGGAGAATTCCACATCTACAAAACAAAGTGGATGAAAAAGTTCAGTTACTCAAGCTTCTGGATGGGCAGTTAGATGGGCAACCCATTGACTTATTCAATTAGTACAAATTATCTTGGACAAATGCTGTAGCAAATGCCATAAGTGAGATTTGAATCTGGTTCCTCAACCCCATAGTCAGAAGTCTTCAGCATGCTGAGTGTGTCTTCTGTGGAAGATATGGTCAAGAATTTCACATAATGAAAAGCCATGGATGATCCTAGGTCCTTTGAAATGCTGAAGGACTGGAGGTCCATACCTATTATTTCATCTGTATTTTATTTGATATCTATTTTTATTTTGGGTTCTACCCATGCAACTAGAAGTAATTTTGTACCACCTAAAGACTTAGAGAATTATGGAAAACATGGTGAGTTAAAATGACTCAAATAATAGCATCAAAGGTAGGAAGTGAAGCCACCAAAGAAGCCAATAGAGCATTTTAGAAGAGGGTATTGAGTCTAGAACTGAACATTATTTGCCTTCTTATAGTTAGGTTAAGTTCCTATCATTTCTTAGATCCCTTCCCGAATCCTACTTCAATGCCTCATAGTGGCATGATGGAGGTGAGCACGGGTTTTAGGTCATGCCAGGAAAGCTCACATTCTGCCAAGTCCAACCAAGTATAGAAGACTTTGGGTCAGCTGGTGTGGTGGATCGTACTTCTGCTGTCTGAGGACCAGCCAACAATACAGAGTAAAGCAGGGTGAACATTTTTGGACACAGCAATTCACTAAGTTCTGTCCGGTGAGGCATGGAGGAATTATGAGCTGCCTCAGTAGGGGTAGGATCCACATTTAAAGAATAAAATAATTAAAATACAGCTCATTTAAAAGAAAGGCCAATTGTCCTTATTTAAAACATACTGATTTAAGGTCTATGCAGCCATGCTGTCATATCATGATTTATGGATATAGTCAGGGTTGCAACAAATTAAAATATAACCAAGTAATGACATTGGGGGTTGCTAGAAATACCTGTGGCAGTTACATCTCTGTTTTTAAATTTATGGTACAGCTGATTTCAGAATTCCAGACTACCTCCAGGGTACAGAATACAATACAATGTCACACTGTTTTTATCCTTTGCAAAAGCTTGCAATTTGGCTCCATTAAGAATTCTCATGTAAGAGTTCTCATGCAATAATGCTACTACAAATTCTGCTATAAGCATTAAATTATTTATTTTGGTAGCATTTCACAATTAGGTTCCTGGGAAGTAAGTCAAAACAATCACAGCATGCTGATAGTGTCATGGAAAAAGCACCAGATTTAGAATTCAAGGATCTGGGTTCAGATATTGGGTTTGCTATTTACTGTGCATACTATTGTGGGGATGGTCTCTCTGTCTTTCCATTCCCTCATCTATAAAATTGGATGGAAATTGGACTACATCAGGGAGACCAGGTGGTGAAGTGGATAGAGCACTGGCCCTGGAGTCAGGAGTACCTGAGTTCAAATCCGACCTCAGACACCTAATAATTACCTAGCTGTTTTGGGCAAGCCACTTAACCCCATTGCCTTGCAAAAAAAAACCCTAAAAAAAAGTTGGATTACATCACCTCTGAAATCTCTTCCAGCTTGATTTTTGTAAGCCATCATTTTTATTTTTCAATAGCATAAGCTGCCTCAAAAATGATGCTAAAAATGAACTTACCCAACCAAGGGTCCATTGGAATATGACTGCTTTTAAATTCCTCTTCTTAGATTTAGCACAGTAAGACCCACTATCCCTACATTACTTCCACCTTCCCCCCCCATCCCTGCAATGGGTGCTTGTGAAATCATTTGCAAAGAACCACATACTAAGTTTGATATCAGAATAACTGTGAGACTCTAAGGCCTTAAAACATGAAAATGATGGATAAACTAAGTAGGAATATGGTTAAGGAAATTAAGTAAAAGGATGAACAAATTCTTGGAGTGGTAGGTTAGTAGCAAGTAATCTCATTGGACAGAAGTGTTACTACATTAATCTGCCCCAGGTAATCCTCCTCTAATGTAGTTCTGTAACATAGATCGCTCCATCAGCTAAAACAAATCTGGTGAGGGACCCGCTTTCCCACCGACGTCTTCATAATCATTTTGGCTATCAAAATTTGCATTGAAGTGAAATAGACAGGCAGTTTCTACCATGAAATAAGGCAGTACTTATCTCCCCCTCTCCCCTTTTAAAGGAAAAAAAAGAAAAATCACAGTACTTTGTTGACAAAGATAGAGTGAGAAGAAAAGAGATATGTTAGGTAAAAAGAGGGGTTTAATTTTAAATAACTGATACGAAAACAAAACATAAAAAATAGTGTTGACAATAAGAGATCAAATGGCTTGTGTAATTTAGAATTATATTCTCAAAATCAAAAGGAAACTTAGAAATTACAGCCTATAATCAAATCATATAAAAGGATTAAGATTATGTATTGCTATTATTATTGTTGTTTTTAATTTCTTATCCTTACAATGTCAGTAATTAGAGAGAAAGGATACTCTCCATATATACTCGATGGACCCTGATGGTGAATTTATGAGAGGAAGAGGTTAAAAGTCACACAGACTTGGCAAGGAAAGCTGAAGTGCAATATGTATATATCATTGGAGGCACCACTCAAAGTATTGATTTTTGAATAGAACCATAGAAGGATCTTAATAAATGTTTGTTGAAATGGTGAAAAAAAGAAAAAGAGACTAACAAGGAGCATAAGTAGCATCAGGGAAAAAACACAAGCTGTAGTTCTGAAGGTGAGGGGACGCTTACACATAAGCAGGGAACTCATTTTAACCAATCTCTGAAATGAATCTTTCCATTTAAGTGGTACTGTCCAGGGGATTGTTTTCCCATATTCAAAAAAAATTATAATTTTTCCTATAACACTAAAAATAATAAAAAAAGCTATGATCTGACAAATAAAAAAGCAGTCCATCACAAACATTTGTTAAGGTGTACAATATATGATCTATCACGCAGGCATTAGGTATATAGACAAGTCCCTGCCATTAAAGAATTTACATTCTATATGGGAAAAATGAAAAGGATGAATAACTTTCCAAAGACCTTGTCCTTTAGGCCTAAAGAACCCCTGTTTTGCCATCATCATTAAAAACTTTCAAATAATAGAGAGTTTAAGAGCTTTCTGGTGACTCTGTGGCTCCATTCCTCTATAGCTATCTATAACTATCCCCACTCTCCCCCTGGCATAACCACCTTGGAGAAGGACAGTCATATCTCGGAAAACTCCATTTTCAAGGACCATAATAGTGTCGTGCAAGTTGGTATCAGTTGAGGTATATAGGAATAGCAGTGGTTCCATGGTTGACCTACTTAAAATGCAAATGAAAGTACCCAAATCGCTGCAATCTACACTCCAGATGTTCTTATTATTCACTCTGACTTTTTTTCCATTGCACTTCTTCCCTCCTACATGTCTCTGAATTTTCGCTCCTACTTAACCCTCCTTCCAAAGCCACCTACACTTTTTCAGAAATTGTCTTATTTTATATATTTAAAGTCAGAACCCTACTCCACTCTGACTGCCCTCTACCTCAAATACAAAGGGAAGAAATTTTCATTTGCACAAATAATAGTCATCTATATAGATAAGAGTATAGAAGCCAAGAAGTTGCTTTTATAGCGTACTGTGTAAGGAAGAAGCTTTTCATCTTTTCTGTGTGCCTTGGACCCCATGGGCATGGTCTTGGGAAGTCCATGAATTCCTTCTTGGAACATTTTTCAATGTACGAAACAAAATATAGAAGATTAATGCAAAGGAAATTAAAGGTTAGTGAAAATCAAGGTTTATTTTCTCTCCCATCCAAGACCATAGCTCCTCTGAAATGTATTCATGAGCCCCAGGTTAAGAGCAGCTATCCTGGAGCTCTGAGGAGTATGGTTATCATAATGATGCATAGATTCTACAGGTTGATGGGAGAAGAGAATATTTGAAAGAGAAAGTGTTGGCCTCCCCATCAGATCTTTAGAAGATACTTAGCATCTCCTAGAAAGGGGAGAACTGAACCCCACACCAGCCTCTTTTCCACAGGAAGGGATGGGAGGGGCTCTCGACAACTATGAATACAATGGGCAGTATGATATGTATTTTAATTTCAGGTTCCAAAGCTTTTTAAAGGCTACTTGGGTGGCAGCCATGCCATTGACCAAAGAAATTCTTGACATTTGCTCTCATCCTACTGGAGCCATGCTTCCTTTGGAAGAGCAGCCATGCATGGGGCTACGCCAAACAAGTCACTGCCTCCCCAGACTTTATAACACTGAAGGGTTACTATTGTCCTGAATTTTCACATCAGCCTATTTTAGTCAATAGAGTTGGGCCAAAGATCTCATTTGTTTTCAGAACATAAAGCATTCAGGAAGGGAAATCATACTTGGTATAGATGATATTGTCATTAAACCTACTTGCATTTTACCTGGTGAAATAAATGATATTTTTCTCCTTTATAAAGTTGCCAAGGATTCATAATTAACATACAAGAGTTGATTTAATATTTTACAAATTTACATCAGCCCATTTGACTTTACATATTAATGGTGTTTGCACCATCAAACTAAAGTTCTCATGAATTTTAAGGCTCTTGTAACACATGAATCAAGCAAAACAAAAGTCCAAAATTCAATCAGAGAACAACACAATTTTCAAAGAATCACATTTCTAGTGTCCCCAAAGCAATAGAGCTGAGGGTGGCATGGCATCCATATATGCCAATGGTGGCTTGTGAGAGATGTAACATAAAAGAGACTATAAAAGAAATAGAAGGTTAAAATGAGATAGCAGGTGGACTCCCCAGGTGCTGCACAGATGTCCACAATAAGCTAAAAATCCTGAAGAAAGGCCAATAACATATTGAGAATATCCTCTATAGGGACTTTGTGGGAAGATGTGTTCAATAATCTCCCAGGATGAGAAAGTGTGGCTCAGCAGCGATTTGCTCCATTGGAAAGAGCATCCATATTGATGAGATCGCAGATCCATTGAAGAGTTGAAATATTAATGTTTACATGGAAATTCATATTTGTTTTTGGGAAATCTACTAGAGTGATCAAGAAATGCAAACAAACAGAAGCATAATGTCTTGTGATTTGTGCTGTGTAAAATGTTAATGATATATCAATATTAATGTTAATGAGTCTTTCATGATATAAGAAGTCCAAATATACCACAGTCTCCTAACCCAGAGCCCCAACTTAGCAAACTGGGGAAACATATCCATGGAATATTCATAGTATACTAACTTCCCTCATGATAAGTATATACTTTACCACAATGAAGAGAAAAATAAATGAAGGGGAACACAAGGAAATCATAGGAAGGTCCAATAAGTGGTCCAAAATATTTATATAAATTTCTAGAAGATCCATATTGTCCCATTTATGAGCTTACCTGAAATAGGTCCTTAGCTACTTATTGCTATTCCAGGGGAAGAGATGGAATCAAAAGAGTAGTAGATTCCCTTTTCTTCTTTTTTGTCCTCTGTTTCTTTTCCCTTTTTTCCTTTTTTTCCATCTTCTTCCTTCTTCCTCTTCTCCTACTCATCAAATTAGACATTTGACAATTACTTAGCAGCATAGGCCCTTAATAAAGGTATTCTTTCCTTATTTCCCCTCCTCCTCCTCCTCCTCTTTTTTTCCTTGCTTCCTTTCTTCCTACTCCTCCTTCCTCCCCTTCATCTTTATCAGTGATTAACTTACAGAAATAAAAGGGTTATATAATATGCTGATGACAAAAGCCAAGGTCATTACTGCCACAAACTACAGAAAGTTTATTCATAAATTGTAGATCTTGCAAGGAAATGTGCAACATTTATCACAGGTTGTAAAATTTTAATACTTACCAAATATCTAGAAATATATAACCAAATATTCATAATTATGCATCAGAATTTTGCTGTCCTTGAAAAAAAGACAACAAATGTAAATCCCAAATTGTTCTTGAAAATTCAGTAAATTTTATTAGAGCTAGAGCATCACAGAAAAACTATTCCCTACAAGCCCTGAAGCATAACAATTTAAGTGTAACATTTTTAATGGATGTTGCCACTGAGAATACTTAGATCATCCAAACTATATGGAAAGAAAAGTTCTCAAAATATAGAGCCTCAACATAAGAAATCAAATACATGTGGGAACAGGATGAAGTACATGTCATTGCCATCATCCTATCAGCCATTTACATGTACCTAAGAGCATTATCAAAGATGAACTAATATCACAACACTTTATTCAATTGAAAAAAGTGGTCATTTCATATACCTATGCAATAGTATGTAGACCACTTAAAAATAAAACAATAGTAATAGAGTTGATATTGTCTCAGGACCATTTCTATCTCATTTTTATGAGAATATTCTCTTTTTTTTGGTTTTTTGCTAGGCAATGGGGTTAAGTGACTTGTTCAAGGTCACACAGCCAGGTAATTATTAAGTATCTGAGGTCAGATTTGTACTCAGATCCTCTTGACTCCAGGGCTAGTGCTCTATCCACTGTGCCACCTAGACATCCCTCATAAGAATATTCTTATAAAAATAAGAATAATTTGGTAAAGAGGGAATCGGGTGGCTGAAAATAGAATGAAACTAGATTTTAAATAATTTTAAAGAAACAATAACAATAATTTACTGTAGGATCTGAACTTTCTTTAAAGACTGAGGAATTTCTACAGGAAGGTAGAACTTCTCACCATACTTTGCTCTGTGTGCACTTGATGAGTGGGTATTCAATTCTTTAGACAAATTCTTGAAATAAAAGTTAAGCCATTGTGAATAGTACTTAATCAATTTGCTGTCTTTGAGGAACTAACTGATCTTTTTTACTATGAGTGATACTTTCTGTCTTATTCTAATATGCCAGTTAACCTATGGTTCATATTTCGGGATAGAAAAATGTAAAGTTGAAATTCTGAGCACAGCAACTTGTCTTATGCTTACTTAGTCTTTCAAGAGGTGGGTTCCCACAATACTTATAACTAGAATCTCATTTCCAACACACTGGGAGATCTCAGAGCAGGCAAAATGGTACAATCAAAGTGGGAGGGGAAAAGAGGGGGAAAACCATAGTTGCAGCTCTTCCAAAATCAAATTATGTTAGTCAGAGTCTCTGAGGAACAATAAACTCTGGCAGACAAATTGGGATGGGAGTGGGGGGACTGGGGATCATTCCACTGATTTCATTGGCATTCCATGAAATGTAAGTTGTCTTTTACTTCCCAAATGACATTTTTACATACCATATGTTGAAATAAATGTTGTAGTTGTTTCTATAAAAGACATTGTCAAAAAATCCCAGAGATTTCAGTAGAACTCTACATTACTTCTATGCTCTGGTAAAGGGATAGCCAGATGATACAGCAGATAGAACACCAGCCCTAGAATCAGAATGATCTGAGTTCAAATTCAGTCTCAGACCCTCACTAGTTGTGTGACACTGGCCAAGTCTCTTAATCCCATTGTCTCAAAACACACACACACACACACACACACACACACACACACACACACCCCACAATCTCTCTCTCTCTCTCTCTCTCTCTCTCTCTCTCTCTCTCTCTCTCTCTCTCTCTCCCTCCCTCCCCCCCCCCCCCACATGTATCTCAAAACCATTTACTTCAGTTTTGGACCCACTCTCCCCAGGGACTTTATGTGAGCAAGGGAGAATTATTTTAAACAACTGTTCTTAAAATAAAAGCATTCACTACTAGAAATCCCATCTCCTCAGTTACCTCCAAAAACCATTCACTCTTCTGAGTTAATATTTTCTCCATAATCATCTTAAGTCTAGCCATTTGGTAATGGTTTTTAAGGTTTGATAACTTCCAAGGTATAAATGCTCCCACTTCAAATTCAACAATTCAACTCATCAGCTGCCCACCAAGTGTTTTCTTACTTCTTTCTAAAGCTTCCTGTGGCTCCCACTAAACAGGGAAACATGGCAATATGCCCCTTCCAAACTTCTCCTGATCTCCATCTATTGTTTTAACTTTCTGATCTGTCCCACTCTTCCCAATGGATGTGCTTCAGTATTTTTCTCCTCTGGGTCTACATATATCTGTATGTGTCTCTCTCTCTCTGTGTCTCTGTCTCTCTTTCTCTGTATCTGTCTCTCTCTGTCTCTCTGTCTCTCTGTCTCTCTGTGTCTCTGTCTCTCTCTCTGTCTCTCTGTCTCTGTCTCTGTCTCTCTCTCTCTCTCTCTCTCTCTCTCTCTCTCCTCCTAATCCTGTCATCGTGCCTCGTGTTCATAAATAAAGAAGTAAAGACAATGAGTGGTCCAAAAGACCTTCAAACCATCCTTTTAAATAAAAGTGAATAACTAAAAGGGATTTTCATGAGATATAAAGCTTAAGAGTATATGGACTGTTATATGATGTAGGCTAAATTGGTAGTGAGTATTTGCATGCCATTATGTGACTTTTACATACCATTATGCTACTTTTTCCCCTAAACCCATTCAGGTGACAATATCTGCTTGCATTTTGGACCTAATAAGAAAACTGAGATGGGAAACTGATCATAGGTTAAAATCCTAGCCTTTCTACTTTCTATTAGAATTCTAAAAGGGGAGGTGAGACCTGGGTTCAAGTCACAAATTAACTATGTGACTTTGGACAAATCACTTTATTTCTTTGGTTTGTTTTGTTTGTTTAGGCTTTTTGCAAGGCAAATGGGGTTAAGTGGCTTGCCCAAGGCCACACGGCTAGGTAATTATTAAGTGTCTGAGGCAGGATTTGAATTCAGGGACTCCTGACTCCAGGGCCAGCGCTCTATCCATTGTGCCACCTAGCTGCCCCCACTTTATCTCTTTGGAAACAAAGTTTCATTACACTTTTAAATCCTATGATTGTCTCAGTTTTATATTTGCATCTCCAGTACTGAGGATAGCTACTGTCATATATTGGGAACTTAAATATATTTATTAAACAATTTAGAGTGATACATATAAAATGAATAAATATACCCTCTAACCTAGAGATTCCATTACTAGACATATGCTCCAAAGACACTATTGACAAAAAAGTCCTTATATACATCAAAATATTTATAGCAGCATTTTCATGATAGCAAATAATTAGAAACAAATCAGATGCCCATCAACTGGGGAATGGTTAAACAAATTATGATACATAAATGAAATAAATATGGAGAAGCAAAGAGAGATCTACAAGGACTGATGCAAAGGGAGGAAGAGCAAAAAAGATATTCACAATAACCACTGTAATGTAAATGGAAAGAACAACCACATATCAAATAATCAAAAGAAAACATTGCAAAATTTCAAAGAATAGGCATGACTGGAAAGATGATATAAGAAAATGTCCCATTCTTTTGCAGAAATGGAAGATCCATAGGCATAGTATGTTGAATATGTTTGAAGACTTTTTTGCTTTCCTTTTTAAAAATATTATTTGTTATATAGGAAATATTGTTATGGGGATATATTGGAGGAAATTTTGGTGATATGAGAAAAATACACACATAAAAACTTTTTAAAAAATCATTGTGTTTTCAATGAAGTTTCATGTGCAACTTTTTTTTGTTATCTTATGTTATGGAAATTAAGCAAATACAAATTTTTTAAAAACCAGTTTGTTTTCTGAGTGAGTATGCCAACTCAAATTGACCGGGTTTATCTGGATTTTGTTGATTATTTATTTCAATTTGATTCCCAAGTGATCATTTAGGTAATATAGTTCAATACTTACCAGGGTCTGGGATTATATCAGTATGAGTATTTTCTCTAAAAATGCAAGTGGCAATTCTCCTACAATTCCATAGACTGCATCATGAATTTCTGTGGCCAAAATATTCTTCACCTTGGGAGACTCTCCAAATTTAGCTAGGCTGATTCTCAGACAACAAAACACACAATCTGTCACTGGGCCTGTGCCCACAGCTTTTCCAACTTGACAGACCTTGCCAAAGCTTGCATTCCATTGGCATAATCTGCAAAAATCCCTGGTCATCTACATGCCACAATAGGCATCAGATACAATTTCAATGAATGCAGGATATACCAGGTTATTTAGAGTCTGCATATTTAGACCTTGAAGAAAGAGCTTAGAAGTCACCTAGATTCTAGATTTCAGATTGGGGAAATCTAGAAAGATGAAGAGACTTGTCAAAAACCGCGCAGCAAAACAATGGCAGAACTCAAATGAGAACTCGTGTCTCCTCAATTGCTGCCCACTTCTTTCACCTTTACTTTGTTACTCTTCTTCCACTCACTGTAATCAATGTTCTAAAAAGGTATAAAGAACCAAAAGTGAATAGAAACCTTTTCTAGATTAGGTTACCCCAGACCCCCTTCATAAAAACTAAAAACAGAAGCCACCGGATATATAAATAAGCTAGTATACAGAATGTCCCTTCCTTCTTTTACCATTTTAATAGAAACCATGAAATGTAAAAATCTCCTGATGCCGTATTAAAAATAAAGCCCCCAAACCTAGAAATCCTCAAAATCTTCCAAAGCAAAAAGAGGTTAAAATGGTTATTACATAGAGTTGGATCATAGCACTGACATTCTAGAGAGATCCATACCTCTTTACAAAGGAAAAAAATGTGTAAAATATGACAAAAGCTTTCACCTGTCTAGAGACTCCTGCAAGTTAAATATATTTGGAAGCAAGCAAAGTGGAAGGAATTCACCAATTAAAAAATGTCTGCTTTCAGGAGCAATTAGATTGTATACAAGAGCACAAAAGATGCCCCCTCCTAGTTCTGCTTGCTATAAAGCACCAAGGGAAAAAAAAAATCTCTGCAGTTCTTTTGAGATGAAAACTAGCAATTTCCTCAGCTGTGATTCAAACTGACAGTAGCTTCTTACAGTTTTCCACAACTCTTAAAGGTAGTTAGGGTGGTTGGCCAAGCCAGAGGAAACAGGATAATTAATTACCACCATGCTGAACTGAATTCACATTTGTTGTTTTTTTTAATGGTTTGATGGCCCCTAGAATCAGGGTCCTTTACTGAAGGAAAGAAACAGGGTCAGATCTCAATTATCTGATTTAATAGAAGGAATATTCATTCAATTTATATGGGGAGGAAAATGTTTAATGTTTATTTCCCACAGAGCTACTTAGACAGAAGGTGCTTATTAAATGATTTTTAATAAAATACTTACTGAATAATGTTCTAGGGGTTCAATAATACAACCATAGTTTAAAGGAAATGACAGAAAATAAGTTATGATTATTTAAATTTTTCATTAAAAAAAGATGGAAGACATTCAAAGGAGGAAGATGAGGAAGGACCCAGAGAAGTAGCATTGCAAAGGTGAATCCATGGGACTAAGGCTATTTGATCTGAAGAAGAGAGATTTATGGGGTAGAGGCATGGCATCTCTTTTGAAGAATGTGAAAACAATGTTATCAGTCAATCAATTAACAATTATTAAACTTGTCATGTTTATAGGTACTAGGGAATTTTAAAAAAAGCACATATAAAATCATCCCTACCTTCAAAAAGTTTACATTCTTTCTGTTGGAAGGGAGAATAGACTTTTTTTGACAGATTTAGAAGCAGTGGAGAGGGCAATTTGGCCTGTATAAACCAACTTCCCTACAATTAGAGCAAGCACAATTTGGAATAATAGTTCACAGCTACATATCACTTTTTGAAAACTTTTTTTTGCAAGGCAATGGGGTTAAGTGGCTTGTCCAAGGCCACACAGCTAGGTCCTCTTGACTCCAGGGCTGGTGCTCTATCCACTGCACCACCTAGCCACCCCCTACATATCACTTTAAAGCTTTATAAAACAATAGTTTATATTGCTTATTATATTGGATGGAAGCCCAGTGGTGACCCTTTCTTGGGAGACATGGATGAGAGTGGCAGATTCCCACTTATTTCAGTTCTTCTCCATGTCTCTCCAGACATAACCTTTATAACTGAGAACTTTGACTACTCCCTTATTTGGGAGGTTCCTTTTCCCACCCAGGTACCTAATGTTTGTCATCTTTATAAGCCTTCTCTGTGTCAGGAGGTGAAGCAGGTAATTCAGTTGTTTGATTTTAAGAGTCTTTCCTAAGGATGTGGTCAGGAACCAGGGAGAAGACCCAGAAGTTCTGACAGTTGGAAGTAGATGGGCCGTAGCTGCTATATCAAGAGAAAGTTAACAAGAGGAAAGTCAGATGGGCCTCAACACTTTTTTGACAGCTTCACCTTCCTTCAACCTACCTTCATAATAAAGCTCTACTATGTAACTTGGTTCAACTGTAACCACTTGCAAAATCCTTAATTATCATAAAGTCATTTGTGTAAACTGGGAGGAGCTCAGAAACAGGACTGTTTTGTCTTAGTCTTGAGTTGGTGGCGAAACAACATTCCTGAACATTTTTAGTTATCTAATCCTCTGACATCCTAGCCCTCACAATCTCTTAAAACAGAAATCTCAGATCCCTTGGAAACTCATCTCTGAAAATCTGAAGGAAATTTAGAGATCATCAAATCCAACCTATCCCCTTATGTCATAAATGAGAACTCTAAGGTCCCAGGAGACTTTGGAATATCATGAGATTTCAACATTAGAAGGAGCTTCAGAGATGGTCTAGTCCAACCTTCACCTGATCAAGGACCCTCCTATTGCATCTCTTGTAGCTGGTCATCTGATTGCCATTTCGATGTTAAGGAATTCATTTTCTATTAAGGCAATCCATTCTACTTAGGACAACTCTAATTATTAGGAAGTTTTTCCTTATACTGAATAGATGTCTACTTTTCAGCCACTCTCATCTATTTATGTCCCTCATTCTGCCCTTTGGATATATGCAAAGAAGTTTAATGTCTCTTTCTTGATCATTCTAAAAATTTTAAAGACCTCACTTTCCACCCATCCTCCAATCCCCTCAAAGTCTTCTTCCATGTTAAAACATTCATTCAATCCTTATACATAGTGGGTAGAGTACTGGACTGGGAATCAGGAAGACTCATCTTCATGAGATCAAATCCATCCTTAGACACTTACTAGTTGTGTTACCTTGGGTAAGTCACTTAACCCTGTTTGCCTCAGTTTCCTCTTCTAGAATATGAGCCAGAAAAAGAATGGCAAACTACTCCAGTCTCTTTGCCAAGAAAACCCAAAATGAGGTCATGAAGAATCAGATATGACAGAAATGACTCAACAACAACAAAAAAAGGCAGATAGAAGGATCCTGGCCATATCTGAAATCTCCAAGAAAGAATCCAAGGATTTGCCTTTCACAACATGACCCCTAGCTATCCTATCAGATTCAATGAATATTTTTTTTCCTTCCTTGAACTCTGTGATTTAGTTAAAATGGTCTTGTCTATTTCTCACAAATAACATTCCATCTCCCGTCTCTATGACTTTGTACAAGCTCATAATACACCTCTTCAGAAAAAAAAGAAAAGAAAATGTTCACTCTTTAAGCTCATTAGTCATTCTTTTCTGGACTTGATCCAACTTGTTGTCCTACCTAAAAGGTGATACTCAGAACTACACAAAACACAAGGTGCGGTCTGAACAAGGCAGAGGATGGCAGGCCTATAACCTCCGTCATTCAAGATATCATGGCTTCTAATAACAGAACCTAAAATCACATTCATTAATCCATGAATTTGCTTAGTTTTCTCAAGCATTGATATGAGAGTGAGAGAGAGAGAGAGAGAGAGAGAGAGAGAGAGAGAGAGAGAGAGAGAGAGAATGCACTCAATTGACCAGAATTTAATTCAAAGAAACCTAGTTAATAAATGCAGTTCTGGGGCAGCAGTTCAGTGGTATAGTGGATAGAGCATCACCCTGGAGTCAGGAGGACCTGAGTTCAAATGTAACCTCAGACACCTAATAATTACCTAGCCATGTGCCCTTGGGCAAGTCACTTAATCCCATTGCCTTGTTAAAAACAAGGAAGGAAGGAAGGAAGGAAGGAAGGAAGGAAGGAAGGAAGGAAGGAAGGAAGGAAGGAAGGAAGGAAGGAAGGAAGGAAGGAAGGAAGGAAGGAAAGAAAAAAACGTGGTTCTAGGACCTGAATCAAGGTTTTTCTGCTTCCAGGTCTGTTATAACGCTTCCATTATGCCATTGTAAAATCTCACTTGCTACACCCTCTGCCAAAAGCAACTTTTTGGACTACTGAAACCACCCTCAGAAGAAGAAAAAAATGAAAAATAAGACATTGAATATTTATTTAGTAATCTTGATCTATGGAGAGAATCAGTTTGAATAATTCTGTGTTTTTTACATTATCTTTTATCTCAGAAATATGTCTTTAAATAATTATAAGAAGTTCTGGGCCCATAAAATTGACCCTTGCCAATCTTTCTGGTCTTTTTTATTCCTCCCAATTGCTATCTGTTCCAGTCAACTTGGTCTATTAGCTATTCTCCTGCTACTGTATCTTTCTTTGTACAGGTGTTTCCTGTACCTGGAATGTTCCCCTTTACCTTCCCTTGCACAAGGTGGGACTGGAAGGCGCCATAGTGTACACAGTGCCAGGCCTGGAGTCAGGAAGGTTCATCTTCTTG